>NC_044346.1:6843254-6965754 GCF_007364275.1 Archocentrus centrarchus
AAGTTAATCTCAGTTTCATGTTTCCAAAGATGTTTCCAGAACTGTGCAGGTTCTTTTAGATGTTTTCTGGCAAACATCTAAAAGGCTGTTTTCTGTATTTCCTCTCATAAAGGCATCTCTTGATTGTAGGCTTTGACAATAAAATGCCTACCTTCTCAAAAGTGTTCTTGACTTGGTTATATGCTGCAAAGTTAAAAATTCAGTGATCGTCCACTTTAAATTTCTTCTGTGGTCTTTCAGGCCTTTTTGACCAGGCCAGTGCCTTCATTCTTTTAAAGAATGTATCATACATTTGATTTGATCAAGTCAAATTTTTCTTTTTTTTCTCGCTAATAGGTTTATTTTGCTTTTTAGTCTCATTCACTTGCATTGTTCTTTGGATTTTGCACTGAGGGTTCCAGTAAAATGCAACAAAATGCAACCTCAGCTTGTCATGAAATAGTGAGGGAACAGCCCTCACCTGGCCACGAAACTGCATGTCAGTCAGTGTCCCATTTATGCATGGACTGTGTCTAAAAAGCCTGTAATTCCTAATCTAATAATTGTGTTCAACTATTTGAATTCAAGCTGAAAGTCTGCCCTTCAGTCCCATCTCAGTTTTTTTGATTTAAAATCTACTGTGGTGGTGCACAAAGACAAAACTACAAAATGAGCAAATATCTAACTGTCGATTCTTGTTTTGACTGTGAGGTTTTTATATTCAGTCAGTCGGTGCTTGCTCATTGCTAGAAAGTTATGAGCTAAATCATCTCCTTGCTGACTTTTTTTTTTTATAGACATCTAGTATTGTAATCTGGCGATGTTTAGTGACTATACTGACATTTTTGAATCTGCCAGAGAATGACAGAGAGAGGAGGCAGATGCTGGAAAGGAGACAAACAGATGGAGATTACACAGTCTTAAGAGGAATTTAAAAAAAAAAAAGGGTGAATCTGATTAAGCAAAGAAAAGAAATAGAAATACCTGATGCAAGTGATTACATGACACTGAAAAACATTTGCATAAGCCTCAATTTTGTTTTATTGTTGAACAAAAATGTTTCAGGACCAATCACTGCTCTTTGACTGAAACGGGGTTTAGCTGTTATTGTGCTTGATGAGTGTTGGTGATTTTACCAGGTTAATCAAATTGCAATTGTGAGAAGAAGAATAAGGCTTTTGCTCAAATCTGCAGATTATGTTGCTTTTCCAGAGATATTTTAGATATATTCTTGCAAAACCTGTACTCAACAATAAACACTGAGAAGGTGCTATACTGCAGCTTCGCATTGGAAGCCATACATTACCTCCACCATGTTGTGGTATGCTTTGGATCACATGCTTTCTGTGTGGATATCCCACTTAGCATCCAGTAGCACTGAAACTAAAAGCGGGGTCAACTTTAGCTCCTCTTCCCAGCTCAGAAAAGATAGATTGTTGACTCTGGCTGTACTTTGCAGCTGAAGGCCGTGGCTTCTACAGTGGAGGAAAAATCTGAAAGGTCGCCTCCAGCTGAGTGCATGGACTGCACTCTGTCACCTCGCTTTTACAATGCAGCGTGGGAGGTCACTCCCCAGTCGCTTAACAAACAAAGGGAGGGCCGGTAGTTTTGAAGGGAGTGACTCACATGCACTAAAACGCATCTGCGGCTGGACTGACCACCAAAACATAGAACAGAGAATCCAATCAAAATGCAGGGAGTGCCTTTATTCTTTATACTTCACTCCACCGTATCTTTACATAGCAATAAAGTTTTTGCTGCTGCATAAATGTTAGAAACTACAGTAAGACCTTCAAAAAGAGGATCTCTGTATTTGTGCAAAACGTTTTTACAGTTTCAGAGCCAAAATAATTATTTGATGCTGTGTTACAGGCTCAAAAGTGTGAGCTGGTGCCTGCTTCCATCTTTTAACTCACTTTCCTTAAACCTTCACAATTATTTATCGCTTCAATGCATTCTAGTGACCCATAGCTTTAAAGCTAAATGCATTTTATACTTTTACTAATGAACCAATATTGAATCAGTGTATTACTGCCCTAAATACAGCACAACTGCAATACACAATCAGCAAAATCATACACAAACAGAACAAAAGTACCTTTCAAACTCATTTCATGTCAATCAAATTGCAGATATATTATTTCAGAAATGATGAGAAAGATTTAACCCTTTGACAGATCTGATGAGGCATCAGCAGGCGAGTCCCTGATCTAGATGAAATTGGATCATATCTGACATTCAAACGCCTCTGCTGGAGCTTGATGCAACAGTCTGTGTGGGAGGAGAACTACGCAGGAGCCATTGATTACCCTGTGGGTGTGCTAACAACCATATTTTGCTTGACAAAAAAACACATAAAAATCCTTCATTGGTACACTGATACATTTGAGCTGTCCATTACTGATATCACCTCAAAATAAAGAAAAGCAGATGAGCAAAAACATTTTTTGTCCGCTAAGCTGCTTTAACCTAATATAAAAATATGACAACTTGCTGAAGTTCAAACCGAGCATCAGAATGAGGAGGAAAGGTGTTTTAAATGACTCTGAAGTTGGCGTGGTTGTTGGTGCCAGACAGGCTGGTCTGAGTATTTCAGAAACTGCTGATCTGCTGGGATTTTCCCACACAACCATCTCTAGGGTTTACAGAGAACGGGCTGAAAGAGAGGAAATATCCAGCGAACCTGAAAATACCTGTTGATGCCAGAGCTCAGAGGAGAATGGTCAGGCTGTTTCAAGCTAAGAAAACAGTAACTCAAGCAGACACTTGTTTCAATCATGGACACATTAAATGTTGAAGCAGGTGGGCTAAAGCAGCAGAAGACCATGCTGGGTGCCACTCCTGTCAGCTAAGAACAGAAAACAGAGGCTATACTTCACACAGGCTCACCAAAATCAGACAATAGAAAGACTGGAAAGGCATCTTATCTGATGAGTCACATCATCAGTGGCATTCAGATGGTAGGGCCAGAGTTTGGCATATACAACATGAAAGCATATATCCGCCCAGTGCTGTATCACTGTTTCAGGCTGCTGGTGGTAATATAAAGTTGTGGGGGATATTATATTGGCTCTCTTTGGTTTAAACACCACAGCCTGCCAGAGTACTTTTGCTGACCATGTCAACAGCAATACTAAAACAGATCTGAAGGTGAAAGGGTAAACCCAGCACTATTGAGCTATACCTAATAAAGTCGCTGGTGAGTGTATTTTGTATGTGCAAGTGGTTACGGTGCAAGATAAAGCACACAAAATTGCTTGTTTATGTTCAAAGAAACTTCCTATTATGTTACTGTAAAGCATAAAAACGAAAGGCTGAAAGTCAGGCCTTATATTTGGGTATGAAAAGCATCGGACTTCAACAGTAAAAGCTGGATTTACTGGGTTTAACACAGTTAAAAAGTGCAACATTTCTCATGCTTTTAATCAGTGTTGACAAAAAAAAGGGGGAAGAAAAAAGAGGGGAAAAAAGGTAAATAAATCCCTAAATCTGTGCATTGCATTTCTTTGAATAACAGTGCTAAACATTTAGAATATCAGCATAATGTCCTCTGAACTGTTAGCTGATGATGCGATGCCCTTGGTTCGCCTATAACCGTATCAGCGGTTGTGGTCATTGCTCTTATCATAGTACTATTTTGTGAATCTGGCTTTCATAAAAGCATTGCAGAGCAGCAGTTGTATAATATCTGGTAAATAGCAGTGCCAGTGGACATTTTGCTAAACGGTGAATGCTCGCAGATACAAGGTTGTGTTTGAGGTTGACTTTGATAATACATTACAGTACTGATGGTCACAGTTTTATCATGAACATTTGTAGTGTTAATCTGCCTTTTCTGTGAGTATTTTATTTATTTTTAGAGAACACAATCATATGAGAAAATATGCAAATGTCATCTATTCATCTCTCTCTCGTGGGTGATGAAGGTGCCACCGTATTGGGCCATCCAGCACACGAAACATGTTCCTTCAGCTTCAGAAGGATATATTTCCCCTTCCAGCAGAAATAATTAATTGGAAGTTGCATAATTTTCTTGCATGTATTCACTTCAAATGAGCCCCCAAAATGTTAAACTGGGCTTTTTTTTTCGTGAGAGTCCCTCATGTCTTCTTTTTTGAGCCACTCCTCAGTGTATTTTAGAGTGTACTTAGGATCATTGTGTTTTTTGAAAGGTCCATTTCTAGCTCAAGCTCTGCTTTCAGACACTCTTTGATGTGATGCAGACTTCAGAGTTGAATCAATGACTGCAAGGTGCCCAGTCACAAAGGTGGTGAAACAACCCTAAACCATAACATTTCTAACACAATGCTTCATGCCTCACAGTTGGTATGAAGCTTCTCCTTGAGGAAAAAAAATATATAGCTGTATTTGGTGTGCACCAAATATATCCACTGCTGTATTTCTAGCCTTTAAAGAGCACTCCATTCCAAAAGGCCGTTGCTCTTTCCCCATATGTTCATTTTCAAACATAAGAGCTCTTTAGATCTTAATATTATATTACATCAATAGGTTTAAATCTAAAATCCTGATTTATGGAGCTGCTGTAGCAAATGTTGGCACAGGTGGTGTTTTTTTATTCAAATTCTGACTACAAAATGCCAACTTTATTCATCACTTGCTTGGTAGATGGACTTGTTCTTATATACTGATTTCCTACTCTGTTCGAGCACTCAAAGCACTTTATACAGCATGCCTCATTCACGCAACTGCTTTCTTCTACACTTAAGTGCTTTCTATTTAGCATTCACACTCTGACGAACACATCTGACAGCAGCTGGGAGTTCAGTATCTTGCCCAAGGATACTTCAGCATGCAGATTGAAGCAGCCAGGGATTGAACCACCAACCTTCTGATTAGGAGATGACCTGCTCTTCCTCCTGAGCCACAGCCACCCTTGAGTATGCTTGAGTATATATTTTACAGATACAATATATACCATGTTTCAGTTTCAATGTTTCAGTTTATATACAAAGAGCATCAACTGTTTGTTTGCTGTTTGCACTTCTTCATGGTTTAAAACATTTACAACACAGACAAGCTTATTGCACTCAACCAATAACAGGTTTGGCTCCTTCTACAGACTGAGGCAAAACTGATTGTGATAAAAGTACAGTTGCAAACAACAGCAATTACAGCAGGGTGAGAGCAGCAGGGTAGCATCTCTAATTGTTATCGTCGACACTGTCCAGCTTTCAATCAGCTGAAAAAGGAGGAAAGAAAAAAAGAGAAAGAATCAGCGCTCCTACTCCTTCAGGCCAAAACCATTAGGATTGTTGGATCCAGAGAGCCATAGCAAGCCGAACTCTTATACCACTGGAGACCTGAATCATTGTGTGCCCGTGTGTCTCCCTGGCCTGGCTGTTTGACTCCCCATGGCCAGTTTCCTTGTGATTTCTCCTTCCAACCATTCCTTATTAGGCCAGTTTCCAGCTTTTATAAGTGCGGTTGAGGGTGAACGGCAACAAGAAAAGTGCTGTACAGAACTGGCACAGTAACAAGAGTGCAGAGGGGTGTAAGAGAAGAGGCTGGGTTTTTTTGATTGTCTCCAGTCCCTGGTGAGGTTAGGTTAGAGAACAGAGACGTGAAAAAAACAGCTGAAGTCCAAACTGCCCTCGTTCAAGCATGTGTGCCTCAGCTGTGTGTTTACACATAAACCTGTATAAGTGTGAGTTAAATGCAGCCTTCAAAGCATGCCGCTGAATCCAGACATTCTCTTGCTGTAGCGTGCATGCGTCTGTACAAGCATGCACATGTGTGATGAATCCAAGTCAAAAAGGTAAACAGGGTCAACCTCCTCCGTCTGGAGGGTGACATCATCACTTATCCCAGTCTTCCTCCTCTTCTTTTTTGCTCACCATTCATCGTGATCTCAGTCGTGCACACTCACTCGCAATGCTGAGCCAACTCTCTCATGTCTTTGGTCTCCGACTGTCTGCCAGGCAAGTGCACCTTGGGACTCCAGTGACTGTTGGCATTTTTTTTCTTCTAGAGACTTTCCTCCTGGGAAGTTTTATATTTGCTTTACTATGCTGAGCTGCAGTTGTACTCCAACTTGGCAACACGGAGGTCAGCGAGGAGCTTAGGCAACACATGAATCACATCTCCTCCTTTGAAAGCACCAACTGTTGAGAAGCCACTCCTAGCTTTCTTCCTTTTTGAAGATTTATACAAACAAAATTCACATATTTAACAATTTAAACTCAAGTGAAAAAAAGCCAAATCAATGTGCAGAAAGTGAGGGGTCCAGGGATTTTGTTGTTTTACCCACAATTAAGGATATTGCCTGAGATTAGCTGGTGTGATCATATTTTGTCCCCAACTTTATCCAAGTGAAATATTCATTTGCTTGTGTACTCTTTTGTTTGAGCCTTTAGCCCAGAGCCAGCTGGGATAGGCTTGAGCCACCCCAGTTAACTCCATGACCTCAGAAATAAGAAGTGAAGCACCGACATTTTTTTTATGACAGGCTGTTAAAAATTACTTTCATTGAGGTTTCACTTCAATAATTGAATGCTTTGTCAGACAATACAGGGACACTGACATAAATTTGAAATCTGGCAGTTCAAAAGACAAGAAGAAAATCTTAACATGCGTTACCTGAAACTGAAAAAAATATTGTTTATTTTCCTTGAAAAACACAGACTCAAATAGGTTTAATAGGCAAAAAAAAATACTCTCTTTTTACTTATGTGATATCTCAAGAAATCATTGTGGCTATGGATTTCAGTTTTAAAGTCAAAGAGACAACCAGAAAGTAAAAAACTACACAATCTGCAAGCGCAGCATATGAGATCCTCTTTTACACCACAAATTATCAGTGTACAGTGCCCTCCATGATGTTTGGGAAAAAGACACAGTTTTTGTAGTTTTGCCTTTGGACGTCACCACAGTGGACTGTAAATCAACCAATCAATATGGGACTGAAGAGCAGATGTTTTACAAAACCTTTGCATGAACTGTCTTAGGATTACAGATACTTTCACACATGGCCCCCCCAGTTTTCAGAGGTTCAAAACGAATGGGTCCAACTAACAGAAATTTAAAGATAAAGACTCTTTTTAATACAAGGATGAAAAAACATTGCAGCCAGTCATGGCCATCAGCATGTATTATTTTTCCTTCTTTTAGCTGCTCTGCTAGGTCTTTACTGCAGCCATCTTCAGTTCCTGCTTGTTTGTGGGTCTTTCTACATTCAGTTTGGATCTAACAGTGGAAAAGCATGCTCTGTTGGGTTGAGATCAGGCTCCTGTCTTGGCCATTGAAGAATATCCCTTTTTTTTTTTTTTTACCTTGAGAAACTCTTGGGTTGCTTTTGCAGTTTCCTTTGGGTCATTGTCCATTTGCAGTGTGAAGCTCTGTCTGATCAGTTTTGCAACATTTGGCTGAGTCTGAGCAGAGAGTGTAACCCTGCACACTTTACAATCCTTCCTGCTACTTCTCTCAGCAGTTACATCATCAATAATCACTACCGACAACCACACATACACATAATTCTGCCATCATGCACTTTAGTTGACTTCAGTGTTGCTGAGCTGCCCAGTGTATTCATTCTCGCAAAATACTTGTAAATCCCCTTAAATTTAAACTGAAAGTCTGCACTTTAATCACATATTGATTGCTTGATTTATAATCCACTGTCGTGTACAAAGGCAAAACGATAAAGAGTGTGTCCTTTTCCCCATATAATGGAGGGCACTGTAGGACATTAGTGAATGACTTTGTAGTACTTGGAGGTTTGGTGAAGGGCAAATGCCTTCAATGAATGCCAGTAACAGCAAACACACACTGTTCCCAGTGATCTCTTCTTTATCCACTTCAGGTCTATTTTGGCAACACCCATTTGGAAATGTGGGAATAGGCTTCTCTGATGTGTGATGTATCTATAATCAATAAAAAGCTAATAATAACAAGAAACAAAAAAGAGGCGTAATGTATCATAATTTATTCATTGCGCTAGAAATATGTCTACAGTCTTTTTTTTTTCTCTTGCCAGAGACCTCATCCATGAAAGATACTGGAGATGTGCTAAAATAAAACAGGATGTTATTGTTACCTTTAGTGTGATTTTGTGTCATATAAAGTGATCAGAACTAAACCTTTGCATTCAGTTGTTTACTAACTTTGAAAAAATGATTTTAAAATGGAGAATTCGCCCTCATTACTGAGTATGTTTCATGACAGAAACACATAGACACATACATTGTTACATAACACAGCAAGATTGTGTGTGTGTGTGTCTGTGTGTGTGTGTGTACCGTGTGTGTGTACATATATGTATGCGTATGTATATATATATATGAGTGTATATATGTATGTGTATGTATATATATATATACATATATACATTGGATGTAGTTTCATGGGTTTGTTTAGATCTTGTTCTTTCAGTAAATTTGACTCCTAAAGTTTCAGTTCCAATACTGCTAAACTGCAACAGCAAAGAAAATGAGCCGCCTCTCATTTCTTTATATTTTTCCAGCAGTGTTTTAATGAAACGTGCAAACACACAAAGAAATACAGCATCTCAGGAAAAAAGATGCATCTCTCGTGTCCTGTGTTTGGTCTTTGTTGGGTTTTATTTTTCCTGTTTTTTAGGGACCTGACTTTCAGATACAGTTCATCTGCTGTGGATAGATTTTTAGCCCTGCTACTTCTTTTGTCCTCCACTTCTCCGGTTTCCTCCAATTTTTTTAAGGACACACTGCATGTCGTGCTGAGATATGCCACACAGTTTTCTGTTAATATCTCTAGCAATCACCTTGTTGGTGTGAAAATGCTATTTTATGCCTGTCAAACTGTGTGATCTTTGGCTCTTTGTAAAGATACACCTAAAGAAATGAGAACACAGCACTGCTTCATCCATAGAATTTATTGCATTTTCATGTCTGAATAATTCTTTAGTCAGTGTTTAAGCTGGTTAATAAACAAAAAAATGGCTTTGAAAATGGTGAGGTACAAGGACTGGACTGAAAATAAGTGTAAAAGCAGCCAATGTCTAAAGAAAAAGACCTTCAGAAAGTCTGGAGAACAAGACCACTTTTAAAAATCACAAGAAAGTCTGGCTCCTTGGAAGCAAAATATAAAGAAATGAGGGGTGGCTCAAGACTTTTGCACAGCACTTTTTATTGTAAATCTTATATTTAATGTGTAAAATGTTTAATTTGGATTTATTTTTCTTGTTTCTTGGAAGAAAATACTAATTTATCTTCAACAAAGATGAAACTAATTTTTTGTCACGTGCAGCCACGCGTCTTGATCATTTCCGAAGCGAATTTTTTTTTTCCACCTCCAATATTGCACTACCTGTGTGCTGGATCCATTTAACCAATAAGAGGAGATATGGGAGAGATCTACAGTCATTGACTTGCATCAGTTATTGCAAGTGCTTAGAGGAAGAGGGTAAATGGTCTATTTATACACAGAGGGCTGATTGGAGAATGACAAATAGGAAGGAAATGAGACACAGGGGAGAGTAATTATGCTTAGGTGAAGACAATCATAACAAACAAGAGGAGAGAAAAACAGGAAAGTACAATGGGAAATAACTTATAGAGACTAACATGCACCTGAAAACTGACACTTAAAAAAAGTAAGAGACAAGGAAACAACCCAAAAGATGCACACCAAGAAGACTCACACCAAACATGAAGACAAAGAGAACAATGAAGGACAAAGACGTGTAAAAAAGGAAACAAAAGTTTTCACAGGACTCTACACAGTCCTGTGAAAAACTAAGTACACCCCATGACTAAGTAGTTAGCAGCAATAATTTGAAGTAATCATTTTCTATATGACTTTATCCCTTTCTCACATTGTTGTGGAGGAAATTTGGCCCACTCTTCTTTACAGTGTTGCTTTAGTTCATTGAGGTTTGCAGGCATTAATTCATCCACAGCTCTCCGAAGATCCTGCTACAGTATTTCAGTCGGGTTGAGGTCTGGACTCTGACTGGGCCTTTGTGACACTTTGATTCTTTTCCTTTTCAGCTTTGGATCATTAGCCCTCATTTACTAACAGCAAATGAAAGTATGCACAAATCTGTGTGTAAATCACGCATACAAACATTTCACGCACTAATCAGTGATTTATCAATATTGTCATACCTGAATTTGTTGGTACTTTGAAAGCAAATTTAGAAGTCACTCTAACAATGCATACAAACAAATGACAGCCTAGCATTATTCCTGTGGAAGCAATAAGGTTGCACTTAGTTTTTGAGAGCTGTGAAAACTTTGTTTTTCGCATGATTTTAAACACAGAAAGAAGAGGACGAGGCAGGAACAGATAGGGAACACTAAACTAGAACTACTATTAACAGAACTCAAGACTTGAACCAACACATAGCATTCAAACTGAATCTCACCTCTAGATTAACCATAAACTAAAAACAGGACTCAAAGATTCAAAGATAACACAGGATATAAAGCTATTGCCAGCTTTATTTCCTGTGATATCTTTGAATCTTTGATTCCTGTTTTAAGTTCTTTGATTCTGCTAGAATAAAAGAAATTAAAACAGGAATCCTGAAATCCAACAAATGCAGGAATCAAAACTTTAAACATCAGAGTAACCACAGAATCAAATCAGATTCCCAAATTCAACCTAACAATAGTCAAGAACAAGCAGGAAACTCTTAGTAATGAACATGAATCCACAACATCCAAAATAACACAAAACCCTGAGGACCAAAACTAGGGGCCACGACAACTTCCCCTTCATTAACGCATCCACTAGCACTTCCATTATTTACAGAGTATTAAGCATCCATCCATCCATCCATCCATCCATCCATCCATCCATCCATCCATCCATCCTTCCTTTTCAGGCTGGAGCCTATCCCGGCTGTCATCAGGTGAGAGGAGGAGTACACCCTATACAGGTCACCAGTCTGCTGCCCATATTAAATATTAGTATTCTAATTTATCGCAATTATTAGGCATTCAAAACAACCATGAAACATTCTTTAACATTAAATATTATTTCTGTGGTGTGAAATACTACATAGAGTGAGAGCCCATTCTTGATTGACAGGAGTTTTGTCTTTGTTCTGGCCACAAAAGTTTAATGTGCAAACCATATATATATATATATATATATATATATATATATATATATATATATATATATATATATATATATATATATATGGTTAAAGCAACATATATATGTTTCCCACACTTATTGAAATGTCAGCTCAGGGACCCAACCCCTCTTTTGACCTCTCAGAAGAACAGCTAAGAATAAATTGATTCTAATTTGTTTTATAGGTTATTTTGTTGGATCAAAGGTGCTTGTTTTTCCTCTTGCAAATACAACTTGCATCTACTCGCATTTATATAGTACTTTTCTACACTTACTGACAACTCAGTGCCACAGTCAATTTAGGATCACCATTTAATCTAACATACCCTCAGGAAACCTATACAGGCACAGGGAAAACATGCAAACTGAAAGTTTTATGCTGTGAGGTGGCAGTGCTAACCACACCACCACCATGCCATCCTACTATTGATCTCTCTCTCTCTCTCTCTCTCTCTCTCTCAAGCTACTGTCTGACCTCTCTATGACCTCTGTTCCTTTTGCGCGCCATGTATTATCACTCCTGTGTCATTGTACTATTTCACTGGTATGTGATTCCCCCTTGATCCTTCAAAGGCCAACAGATGCCTGTCTCTGCAGGAACCTGGTCAAATGTGGTGGGAACACCTACAGTTCTCATGAGATTGTCAAGGTCCCCCATTGAACTGTCAGCACTGCACTATAAAAAAAGAAATGGCATGTACAGTTTCACTGTCACAAGAGTCTCTAAACTTCTCATTTCTAGGATAGAAGGATTACATTTAGGGTGTTTTTACTGCTGTCAAATGTCAAAAAGGGGTCAAATTTGACCTGAACAGGATATAATGGTTAATCTTCAGGATAAACAGTGAGGATGAGTAAAACAGCGCATCAAGTGACATTATAAAAAAGTGATGACAGAGAAGAGACAAGAGAGAAACTGAAGAGAATCACTGTGAGGTTAAAGCAACACTTTTCTAATGAGAAAACGTATCTACAACTTTATTCAGACTACTACAACAATTTTATTATTCAACAAATTTGCAAAGGCTTTTACAATGTCAGCACAGACTCTCTCAGTGAGCAACTTCTGTCACTCAGTAGGTGATGCTAAGAACAGAGCAGCAAAAATCACCAAATAGAAAAAATAAATCCTCACACCTGCATGAAAAGCAATTTGTTAGACTTCCAAGTTATTTTGTTGTGTTTCTGGCATTTCATCCAAATGTTGCTAAGAAGAAAGGCAATGCACTTGTTAGGTACGATGGTCCAAAACATCCTTCAGTTCCCAAAAGCAAACAAACACTGAGATGCCATTGAGAGGTAAAACACTCAGTTATTACCACAGTTATTAGTATAAGTGTTCCCCCAGGTGTTACAATCAAACACTGCATCCAGGCGTCAGTGAAAAAACAGTGTCTCCACAGAAATGTTGAGTAGAGCTCAACAGAGCTCTGACTCTTTGTCAGCCTGGCTACAGAGCTGAAAAGAACCCTGGGGTTGTTCTTATTTTCATCAATCAGTGATGAATAGTAACATGTCCTAGCATTATGGAGCACATTTTTATAGAGTAACAAACTCTTTTTCAAGGCTAAATGAAGATCTTTTAGATTAGAGAAAAACACCATTTCCTCTCCAGCTTACAGGTTATCTGCTTTAAGGTGCGCTTTTGCGAGTTTTACAGGAAGTCAGGCACTTCTGATTTCAGGCTTTCTTTTTCAGAGGAGCCACAGTATCCAAAGTCATACGCAGTGAGGATGCACTACTACCTCCATGGGAGCAGAATTTAGGTAGCTGCTCTGCATTGTGTAGGCTCATGAATTGAAGATAATAACAGAGGAATTATATCCTTTATATAGCACTTTTAGAAAGACATTGACTGTAATGAAATGTATCCCCCACTGCTGTGCAATCCATTATTGTAAATTTAAATGTTATTAAGTTTTCAGGGAATATTAATGTACAGTGGCTTGCAAAAGTATTCATACCCCTTGAACTTTTCCATATTTTGTCACATTACAACCACAAACATAAATGTATTTCACTGGAATTTAATGTGAAAGACCAACACAATTGTGAAGTGGAAAGAAAATTATACATGATTCAAAACATGTTTTACAAATAAAAAAACTGAAAAGTGCGGTGTGCAAAAGTATTCAACCCCCCTGAGTCAATACCTTGTGGAACCACCTTGTCAGGTAAACAGGTTTTTTGTGAAGGAAGACACCTGAAACACTTTAATTAAAAAAGTAAAACATTTAATATATTAAAGGATCAGAAAAAGTACACACACGGCCATGTGGGGACACAGAGCAAGAGTGTGCACTCTCTCTCTCTGAGCCCGTGTTCCTGTCTAACCAAAACATTTTTATACTCCTGTTATCTAAGCATAAACAATCTCTGGGCGCTATGAGTTGACCTTCGCCATCCAGGCTCGTTCCAGCTGGTTTTTCATAACCCAGATTCCTCTCAGTCATAGGCAGAGGTGGCAAAAGTACTGACATTCTGTACTTAAGTAGAAGTACAAGTACTTATGTTAAAAAATACTTTAGTAAAAGTCGAAGTACTGGTTCAACTTCTCTACTTAAGTAAAAGTAAAAAAGTACAGGCTCTGAAATGTACTCAAAGTAAGAAAGTAAAAGTAGTTCTTTGGAGGACGTTTCTACCTGCTATTTTTGTGTGAAACTAACCGAACCTCATTATATTTTATTGTAATAATATAAAATAAAATTACATGAGAATGCAAACATTATTCCAATCTAAATTTTAATCCTAATGAATGCACTCAGCTTGAATCTGTTATGTAGGACACAAACTGTAAAAGGGAATTTAAACACAGCTCTGTTCTCTGTGTCCTCCATAGTAGAGGGTGACTGTGCCTCCACCTAAACACAAACATGAGGATACTCAGTGGGATTCAGGTGGAGGAACCCCGCTGAGGTGGCCCCACTCGGATCCTCGTCACTGTCTGTCTCCAAATTTTATTTGCACTTTAGACATGGAGGGTTTTGGGGGGGCAGTGTGGGCAAGCGCTGACGACCAACAGTTGGCGCTTGTGGCATAACTGTCCCCTCAATTTTAACTGCACCCTATACACCTCATTCACTCACAAACATTAACACATAGACCTACAAGTTGGGGAGGAGGAGGGGTGGATGGGTCATCTTACACCCCGATTTCTTGCGTCTCGCCCGGGGTAGGGGTCGGATGGTTCCTTGGGGACCGGGCTGGTGGCGTCCTGGGGTCGCTGTTGGCCCTGGGGTGGTTTCCACTTGCCCCGCCTTCAGAGGGTGGGTAGCTATGGATGAATGTGTGTCTTTGTGTATTTGTCACCGTCTCCGTGAGTATGGGTGGGTGAGTGAATGTGTATGTATGGCATATCTGTGTGTGGGTAAGTATGTATGGGCATGTATGAGTATCTGTGTATAAATGTGTACACGGGTGTCTGGGTGTGTTTGTATGTATGGCTGGACCTGGGTCTGGGCCTTGTGCCTTGCCTCCTGGCCGCTCCTTGCTGGTTGCCTCCTCCCCCCTACCCCCCTGGGATGGGGGTGCCTCGGGGTTCCTGGGTGGGGCTGGGTGTTCTGGCGTGGGTGCTGGCCTGCCCCCCTTGGGGGTGCGGTGCGGGGCTGCGTTGGCTTCTTCGGCGTGGGGGGGGGCTCTGTGGAGGGTCGGGCGGTCCTTGGGTGCCGTGGGCCCGGGAGCCCTGCCGCCGGCCAGTGCAGGGGGCTGGCCGCTGGGGGGGGGCTGGCTTCTCATCGCCTTGGGTTCCCTGGAGCCCTCGCTCCTCGACTGGGGGGGCTCCGTCTGAGACCACCCTCTCCCGTCTGCTGGGGTAGGTGTGCGGTTGTCTTTGGACTGAGTGGCCGGGGGTCTTCCTGGCTCTTGGTGGGCTGCTGGTGGCCTGGGGTTCCGGGGGCTTTCCGTACCTGCCTCTGGCTTCTGATGGGTGGAGCTGCAGCGTTTTGCCCTCATTGGTAAGTACGTTCCATGACACAGACACAAACATGACACAGACACAAACGCCCACTCAATCACAACTCAACAAAATTGTTGGTGTGCGTAACATGCTTTGTTAGTTTTGTTTTTCACACACAAATTTATTTTTGCAAGTATTGATAGTATTTTTTTATATGTTAAAGTGATGAAGTATCTGATTAATAGACTTGTGCTCTTTCCCCTTTTTTTTTTTTTGCTCCCTTTCTCTCTCCCTTTTTCTTCTCTTTATTTTCCTCTTCTTCAGCCTGTCAGCTCTGGCTGTTACATAGTATGTGGAAAAATAACTCAGATAAATAAAATAAAGGGTTAAAACATCAACAAGAAGAGCCTATAGAGAACCTATAGAGCTCATCTTGAAATAGCAAATATTTCAGACGCATTCAGATCACAGTTCTGCTTGCAAGATCTACCAGACATGACAGGCTTTAAAAAAAAAAAAAAAAAAAAAAAAAAAAGAAAGTAAAAGTAGTTCTTTGGAGGACGTTTCTACCTGCTATTTTTGTGTGAAACTAACCGAACCTCATTATATATTATTGTAATAATATAAAATAAAATTACATGAGAATGCAAACATTATTCCAATCTAAATTTTAATCCTAATGAATGCACTCAGCTTGAATCTGTTATGTAGGACACAAACTGTAAAAGGGAATTTAAACACAGCTCTGTTCTCTGTGTCCTCCATAGTAGAGGGTGACTGTGCCTCCACCTAAACACAAACATGAGGATACTCAGTGGGATTCAGCAGGTGGAGGAACCCTAAGATCAGCTGTAGCGGCTCTGCATGGGGAGAAGAATCACAACTTTCTATTGTAGCTGCAGTAAATGATGTTGGTGTGCAGGCTGTGATCAGCTGACCTGCTGCTGCTGCTCTGAGGTTTACTGCTCTGTGTGGATGAACTGAACTCTCAAAGATGTAACCCAGTATTTCACAGCTATCTGAGCTGATCTCCATCCCCTACACTGACAGCATACAGGCTGTAGAAATGTTGGATTCAGTGAATGAATCTCAGCATCAGCAGCTTTGATTCAAACTCATCTCTGCTGCACTGATGTAACCTGTAACTCTGACCATCAACACAAACACTGTGCTCCAGTCCAACACAGAGCTTTACTGTAAATACAGTACAACAAGCTAACCTATTTATTACACACTAAACTGCAGTATTTTCATACAATCTTTGAATTACACAAAGTCAGCATACTTCAGTTTATTTTCCAGTCCTTACCTTTAATTCTAACCTCTCTTCTTCCTCTCCTGTCCTCTTTCTCCATCTCTGAGTGAACTTCTCTCTCTTTGCTCTCCCTGAAATGCAGCAGCTCTTCTTTTAGCTAGTAGACACACTGTGTGACAAACTGCACACACTTTGTGTGTTTGCTGATATTTGTTGAGCATTTAGAAACGTTGCATTTACCTGCCACACGTTACTCCCTTCATGCTCGCTCCTCTTCAGTAGCGCTAGCTAAGCTGTTTATGTGCCGCAGCGCAACTTACGGACTCGGTCCGGCCCGATTATAGCGCTATAAATGATACATTAATTATATGGGTTTGTGTATTTAATCCCTTTGTACGAGATAAGCCCCGATGATGGAGGATACGCAGTACGATTGTCTCTTATGTGTTATTAGTCCTCCGTTTAGGCTCAGATCGTTTGATGTTTGACGGCGCACTGACCGGAAATGCAAACTTCTCCCTGACGTGTTAAAAAGTAACGAGTCTGTTTGAAAATGTAAGAAGTAGAAAGTACAGATACTTGTGTAAAAATGTAGGGAGTAAAAGTAAAAAGTAGTCAGAAAAATAAATACTTAAGTAAAGTACAGATACCTGAAAAATCTACTTAAGTACAGTAACGAAGTATTTGTACTTCGTTACTTCCCACCTCTGGTCATAGGCACATCTTCTTCCTGATGTTCTAATTTAATCAATACAGTGGAATCTTGTCCAGATTAATGACAGAACATGGTGACGTTGGCGATGTTCTAATTGTACATTTGGTGGCCGGTCCACTGTTAATTATTTAATTTACTGGAGTTTACCTTAAACATATGTCCATTATTTACTGAGTAAAAAATAATCCCTAATAACCTTTTGCTGCAATTACAGCTGCAAGTCTTTTAGGGTATGTCTCCACCAGCTTTGCACATCTAGAGACTGAAATTTTTGCCCATTCTTCTTTGCAAAACAGCTCAAGCTCAGTCAGATTAGATGGAGAGCGTTTGTGAACAGCAGTTTTCAGATCTTGCCACAAGTTCTCGATTGGGTTTAGGTCTGGACTTTGACTGGGCCGTTCTAACACATGAATATGTTTGGTTTTAAACCATTCCATTGTAGCCCTGGCTTTATGTTTAGAGTCGTTGTCCTGCTGGAAGGTGAACCTCTGCCCCAGTCTCAAGTCTTTTGCAGACTCCAACAGGTTTTCCTCCAAGATCGCCCTGTATTTGGCTCCATCCATCTTCCCATCAACTCTGACCAACTTCCCTGTCCCTGCTGAAGAGAAGCAGCCCCAGAGCATGATGCTGCCACCACCATATTTGACAGTGGGGATGGTGTGTTCAGAGTGATGTGCAGTGTTAATTCTCCGCCACACATAGCATTTTGCATTTTGGCCAAAAAGTTCAATTTTGGTCTCATCTGACCAAAGCACTTTGTTCCACATGTTTGCTGTGTCCCCAACATGGCTTCTGGCAAACTGCAAACGGGACTTTTTATGGTTTTCTTTTAACAATGGCTTTCTTCTTGCCACTCTTCCATAAAGACCACATTTTTGCAGTGCACGACTAATAGTTGTCCTGTGGACAGATTCCCCCACCTGAGCTGTGGATCTCTGCATTTGGTCCAGAGTCATCATGGGCCTCTTGGCTGCATCTCTGATCAGTGCTCTCCTTTTTCGGCTTGTAAGTTTAGGTGGACGGCCTTGTCTTGGTAGGTTTACAGTTGTGCCATACTCTTTCCATTTCTGGATAATGGATTGAACAGTGCTCTGTGAGATGTTCAAAGCTTGGGAAATCTTTTTATAGCCTAAGCCTGCTTTAAACTTCTCCACAACCTTATTCCTGACCTGTCTGCTGTGTTCTTTGGACTTCATGATGCTGTTTACTCCCCAATATTCTCTTAAACAACCTCTGAGGCCGTCACGGAGCGGCTGTATTTGTACTGAGATTAGATTACACACAGGTGGACTCTTTTTAGTCATTAGCAGTCATCAGGCAACTTCTGAATGCAATTGGTTGCACTCAGTGAAAAGGGGGCTGAATACTTTTGCACACCACACTTTTCAGTTTGTTATTTGTAAAAAATGTTTTGAATCATGTATAATTTTCTTTCCACTTCACAATTGTATACCACTTTGTGTTGGTCTTTCACATTAAATTCCAGTGAAATATATTTATGTTTGTGGTTGTAATGTGACAAAATATGGAAAAGTTCAAGGGGCATGAATACTTTTGCAAGCCACTGTATCAATGTTCAGTTTCTATGCCATATGTCAGGACAAGCTCCAGAGTATGATTAAAGTGGTGGGTGGGCTCCTTTACATTTTGAGAGAAGCCAATTGAATCTACCAATAGATTAAATGCAGTGTTGAGGCTGTCATTCTCAGCATCTACATGGATGTTAAAATCACCCACTATAATTATTTTATCTGAACTGAGCACTAAATCAGATAAAAAGTCTGAGAAGTCAGAGAGAAACTCTGAATAAGGACCAGGTATAAAACAGTTTTTTGAATTTTCCCAATTAGGGTGGACAAGACTAAGAGTCAGGCTTTCAAAAAAATTAAAACTCTGTCTGGGTCTTTGATTAATTAATAAGCTGGAATTGAAGATTGCGGCTACTCCTCCTCCTCGACCTGTGCTTCAAGCATTCTGACAGTTACTGTGACTCGGGGGTGTTGATTCATATTCATCCTGCTGTAACCAGGTTTCTATAAGGCAGAATAAATCAATATGTTGATCAATTATTAAATCATTTACTAACAGGGACTTAGAAGAAAGAGACCTAATGTTCAATAATTCACATTTAACTGTTTCAACTGTTTTGTCTCCTGGTCTCAATGCTTTGCTGCTCCATCCAAAGTGGGATGGCTGCCATATCTCCTGTCAAGACCAGGTTTTGCCTAGAAAGTTTCTTAATTATCTATGATTAACTATAGTCATTTTTTTGGACACCGCTCAGACAGCCAGCAATTTAAAGAGAACATGTGGCTAAACATCTCACTCCAACTGTGGAGGGGACCAGAGGAAACAACACAGTCAGACATAAAAACTGCAGTCTGATGGATCATATTTCAAATATAATATATTAAATAGTATGGATCAGACAGTGACATTCACCAACGACAACTGATCAATAAAAACAACTGTGCTTACATATGCAGAAAAAAAAAAGATGGCCCAAACCACAGTGATGTTAGTCATCAGTATTTTGCATTTGCTCCCCCCAAAAATCATGTTCCTAAGTTTAACCATCATACTGAAATCTTAGCTGGCAAGACAGTGATTCGTTTAAAAATTTGATGGACACCAGGACACCATGAGTCTGTAGTGTAAAATGTGACTTAAAAAAAAAAATCTTAGGTTAAAGGTGTTCCACACATGAACAGTACAAAGAAAAGACAAAAAAAGAAAAATGCTGTACAGTGGTGGAATGACAACTAAGCATCAGCCTACACAGTCGAGGTCTGGCCCTGAAAACCAGTCAGATCTCTGATGTGAACAATAAGAAGAGGCTCTGACCAACCATAACCGAAACTAAAAGTCAGCTTTAACAATCGATTGTCAGGATTTTTCTAGCAAAGAACGGTAAGTCATTGGTTTATTCTATCTTGTTAGATTTTACAATTAGCTTCTTTTTTTTGTCTTATATAAACATAATGCAGTTTGTTCATCAGACAAAAGAAGAGATTTGAAGATGACCAGAAGGTAATAGAAGTCCAAAATAAAATGAAAAATTCAAATGAATGGGTGAGTGTCCAAACTTCTGACCTGTACTGGAATTTCCTCAAATTACAATAGAAGATACCAAGGTTGTGGATGGTGTGCAGGTGAAGTGAATGTAACAGGACAGTGTGTATCAGTAGAGGTGGGTAGATTCAGTTGAGTTGTACAGGCAGACAGATTGAGAAAGAGAGAGAAATAACAGGAAGAAAAATACATTAGTTGCACTAAAAATAAACAATATAAAATTAAAACAGCATGCATTTAAAGGTAATCATATAAAGTCTCAGAAGGCCTGGTGTCGCTTTGGCTTCACGGCTCATTGTTTCATGTTGTTGCTCACTCCTCTCTTCTGTCTATCTCTCCTCGGCTCTGCTTTAATTATCAGCTGGTTGCTGCCAACACCGAGTAACCACTCCTGACAACCAGGTGTGGAGTGACTGGGACATCCACACATTTCCCATACACACACACACACACACACACGCACACACACACACACACACATCATCATACTTAAACAGGATGCACGCAGTCATGTGCCTCTGTAAATATAAACAATGGGAGATACCAGCAGAGTCTTATCATCAGCAGATATGCTAATAAGTCTCTCTCTCATACAAGTACTCACACCGTGGTCCTTCAAAATGATTCGGTACTGCAAGCAGCAAACAATGATGGCCATATAGCAGGCAGGTGGGAAATGAGAGCGGGGGCGAGCAGGTATTAATTACAGGTGTGACAGAAAAGCTCGAGAAGAGGGAGAATGAGAGGACAAGGAGAAAATATGAGGACAGGAGGAGGTGGATTTGAAAAAATGGAGCTGTGTAAAGACAGCAGAGAGGAGACGAGTGAGGAGGAAACAGATAGATGGGGTGCTTTGCGGCTGAACAGGTAGATCATTAGCATTAGCACTGTGCGATATGTAGAGGCACTCTCATATGCTAACAGGTGAAAGTAAACGGTGACTGTTTTCATGAGGAAAAAGAACATTATGTAGTTACATTATATGAGAATCAGTAATGTGAGAAATATTTGCCAATGAACAGTTTCCTATTTCCATGTTTATCTTTTCCTCTACAACCAGTCACACACAACTTAGTCTCATAGAAATAAGTGAAATGACACACAGTGGTGTGGGGGTGGTTATGGTACATATAACAAATAAATAAAGAGAGAAATATTCAAATATAATAATGTATTGAAATCAAGTGTCAGCATCACACAAACAATACCAGTGTAGTCTTATGATATTGCAGCCATACAAACCAAAAAGCATTCATATTCAAATGTATTGGCATATCATATCACAGGGAAATGCATTTAAGCCTCAAATCATGCCAGCAAGTATTCAGCATTCAGTGAATTCACAGCTGTGGTATTCATATTTCATCAAACACTCCATTTGTATTTTATTTGTGGGAAATACATGGTTATTCAATAAGCTTATCCAATGAGCATGTATCACCCACAAATAAAATACAAATACTGGGTTTATATTTTGTTTGTGGGAAATATGTACTTTGCATTGCTACATGATGGACTAGAATTTTTGGAGGTCCAACTTATAGTTCTAAACTTGTCAATGCATCCAAATGAGTCACTATAGTGTAACAAAAACATATCTTAACATTCTTCTTGCCTTTACATGCAGTGCAGAATGGAGAGAAACGGCAGTAGTACACTTCAGGAAAAAGTCCTCGGGAAAGCCTTGAGGAAACCCTCATAAACAAACACACATCAGTGACAAAAATAAATTGTATCAGCCTAAGCCGTACTCAAAGGCATTCATTTCTGAGCACAGATTCACACAAAAACCTGTGCAGTGATGCATGACATAGTTATAGGCCAAAGTAGTTGGGAAAAACATCCAGAATCAAATGTTTGGTTAGTGCCATAATACTAATAATAGTGTGCGTGTGTGTGTGTGTGTGCGCGTGTGTGTGTGTGTGTGTGTGTGTGTGTGTGTGTGTGTGTGTGTGTGTGTGTGTGTGTGTGTGTGTGTGTGTGTGTGCGCATTATACCTGAGGGTAAGATTAATTTGTTAGTCCATACACCGAACAGTAATGTTCTGATTGCGCCCTAAAAGAGCCTGACCATGGCCATGGTTGAGGGCTGGGTAAGGCTTTTCCCAGCCAAAGTCTGCTCAATTACATTTCCAAATAGGGAATTTAGAGGCTGTGTTGACATCCTGGAGTCTTTGCCTTATTCCCTAAGCTGTTCCTGAGCTGCTTTTTTGTGTCATACCAGCTCTGCTAGCAGATGCTGCTGCCATAGGGGGTGTGCTTAGTCGGTAACAATGTACAAGTAAAAGCCACATGAATGCCAGCACCCAAAGTTTCCCAGCAGAAAATTTAATTGCAACAGGATGATCAGTGTTGCACACATGGCTGTCACCGTGGCTGATTAGTGTATTCATGATATGTTATACTCTGTAGTTGGTCTAATTAGAATAGGTGGAAGTTCCACTGAGTCTAATGCCACCCTATGTCTGTACTCCACATTGCAGTTTTGTTGCATTTGTGTTGCACCTCGTCTGTGTTGCCTTTTGTTCTCATTGTGTTGCATCAGATGGAAGTGCCAAACTTCAAAGATAATCTGTAGCAATTTTTTTTTTGCCATACACTACATTGAAATAATGAGCAAGTTCATAATGGTTGTTCTCTGGAGTAATGATGCATGCAAAAAATATTAAATGATTGACAGCTTTCAGAGCTATTACGTTTCAATTCCAAAAAGAAAAAAAAAATTCATGTGACGTCCTTTATCTTTCATTGGGACAAATTGAAGGAGTGTTGGTGTGTATATGCATATATATCCACCTCTGGGAAGAGGGATTTCTACCCTGCAGAATGTACATCTTGAAGAATAAGGCTGCCTTCAACATTATATTGTGTTATATATTGTATTGCTTTCAAGTCAAACACAAATCCCACATAGCTAGCTTAAAGCCACAGTTTACTCACTTATCAAGACCCCGCTACACCATGGGACATGCAGAATTTGAACTATAATCTTCCATATTCGTATCTGACTAGTGCCTGTGGGTGTAATGTAGGTTGTCTCAGAGCAGGTTTTGTTTACAGATGGCACAAATACCTAACCTTTATGCATACTGATGAAGCAGGAACAGATGCTTCTCCCCTCTGCTCCACTTCTACAAAAAGCAGCATTCGGTGGAGAAGACAAAAAGAAGAGACAAAAACACTGAAGCAACACTATAATAAAAGTATCTTCTTTCCAAGCAGGCTGTCAAAATGGCAGATGGTAAAATGCATAATGTAGGAAAAGGAAAAGGTGGATGTGACGTGGAAAACATAAATGAAGAAAGTCAGGAGAACATCACTCACGCGTTCCATAATCTCTGGTAGTGATGATTTAGCCGACAGAAACCACATGCAGATACACAATTCTGTTCAGTTTGGCTGATTAAGGTGCCGGTCAGGTAACTAGTAAATTATCTGTGTCTGTGTGTAATTGTTACTTTGCTGTGGGACCATAAATGTTGGACTTCTTCTGTCTTTAATCGCATTTACGTCGGTCTTCTTTTCTCTTTCCTCCCACAAAATATAGTATAAATCTCCATACACACAGACACGCACACACATGCACACAGCTGCAAATCAGTCTGTGTCCCTGTGAGACCCCAGCCACAGACGGGCACGGTCTCTGCTGTATTACCATCCAAAGTCTGAAGGTCCAATTATCAACTTGCAAGTGTCCTTTGACTTAAACTTCAAAGGACACTTGTAAATGTAAAATTCACCTTTTTTCTATGCTTTAGTCAGTGGAACTGTCCACAAAGAACCTTACTCCCACATTAAGTTAAAAAAGAAGAAAGAAATCATGATACAGAGTGGCAGATGCAGGCTTCATAAGGTTACTTCTTGAACAAACTCTCATCTTTGAGCCATCAACCATTTTCCAACTTCAGTCCTCAACAGCACCTCCACACAGGTGTCTGGTGTGACCACAAAAAAGCACGACGCGACCCGCGCTCAGTCTCTCCATCTCTGTCATCTAAATCAGCTGCTTGCCTGTCAGCACAGGGGAGTGGCAAGTGCATTTTTGCTGCCGTTCAGCCTGGTGACTGACAGCAGAAAATTTTAGTGAGGAAATTTTTAGTGTTATTGTAAGGATTTGACAATTTTATCAATCCCCTTCATTTATTACAGCAGAGATGGAAAGTGAACCCAAAAAAAAGAAAGAAAAAAAACTGTATGACACTGAGGGCCTGAGCAGTCATTACACATCCCATTAACAAATTAACCACATAGAAATACTGAAGATTTATGTGATTTGTGATTTCCCTTTTGAACGCCCACTAGAGGGGAGATAAAAGGGAGGAAGGAATGTTAAAACACTTCTAAAAACACATGAGAGGCATTGCAGGGTAACACTCCAATAACACAAACAAAGACCTAACACTATCAGTTATTACTCAAACCATGTATGTTTAAAAAGAAAATCACTTTAACACAAGATTTATGTCCCAGCATATCCAAAATTAAACCTTCGCCTTTTCTTCTTCTTTCCGCTGGTTCCTTTAGAGGATGCCACAGCTGATCGTCTGCCTCCATCTCGCCCTAACCCTTTCATCATCCTCTGCCCTCTCTCGCTACATCACGAACCTCCTGTTTGGTCTTCTTTTCTTCCTCTTGCCAAGCAGCTCAATCTTCACCATCCCTTTGTCAGTTTATTCACTATGTGCACATGTCCAAACCATCACAAATGTGCCTCTAAATTTGAGCGCTCCCTCTGATATAGCTGTTCCCATCAACCCAGGTCACTCCCAATGAAAATAGCCATATAGCCACACGTCATACAGCATAATTTGTCTCATTACCATTTTGGAAACTACCATCTCTATCATCTTCTAGCTTGCCTTAATCTTTTTTCTTGTCCAGAGGTCTGTGTATGCTTGCAAAGTTTTAAAATGACTAAATAATAAGTCAGTAAATGTAAATGAGTGAACTCCATAGTAGCTAGGTATATGGATACAATAAACAAATCAACTAAAGTTTAATGACACCTGTTGGACTACTTTGTGGTTGTGAATGCTGAGCCTGGAGTTACAATAGATGGATGTTAAACTTTTTGTTCTTGATTTATTTATTCTTTTTATACAATCTCAATGGAAGAAAATGCTACAAATAAAAGCACAGAGGAACAGACTATCCAAAGAGTGACAAAGAGGGCATATAAGATGTAGCAGCTCTCTGATATTTAGATTATAATATCTTTACCTTGCTTACATCTTTCAGTTCCCTGCAATATATCTACGGTATTTTTGTCTGTGTAACAACACACAGAAAACACACACCCAAATCAAACACAAATTACGTATGCCATCTTATTTTGCACTCTAATTTTATCCACCTCAAGGAGCCAATTAATGCACGTACAAGTACAATTGTAATGTTTGGAAAGATTCATCATTGAGGAAGTATGGAATGCTGGCTCAGCTGGAGACTGAGGATAGAAAAGAGGCTTTGAATTTTGAAGATGAGCAGGGAATTTACATATAATGCCAAACAGTCATTACATTACAAAGGCATCAGCACAACAAACACACACACACACACACACACACACACACACACACACACACACACACACACACACACACACACACACACACACACACACACACACACACACACACACACAGACTCTTGACAACCTCTTTCTTAACCTTTCTTTCCAAGGTGATTAGAACACTGAGTGCTGCTAGTGAGGAAAGACTGTTGAGGGGAGTGACCCAATAATGCCTCTGCTTTGTTTGCGTTGTATTTTGACTGCAAATGACCAGTCACCTCTTGACCAGTCTGGCAATCAAGGGAGTGCTCTTTTGGTGTTAGCTTTTCATAACAAATTGTGTCTGCTAGGAGCATGGCCTCAATAAATGAGGGACACAGAAGCCTAAATATAGATATTATGGAGGGGGGAAGCACAAACACTCCACGACAAACACTATTAAGGCTGGATCAGAGATAGAACAGGAATAGCGCAAGAAGACACACACACACACACACACACACACACACACACACACACACATGCATTCACACATATTCACACGCTTACTCAAACTGAAACAACAGTGTGAATTAATGTACAACAGAACTGGAACTGATGTAAAGAAAGCCAATCTTTTAATCATGCCTTCTAGATTTATAACAAGTGCTGAAATGATTAGCTACTCCAAATATCCAAATCACTTAGTAAATTGACAGAACATTAAATATCATTTTAAACCACATGTACTCTGAAAAGTGTGATTTATGAGCAATTTTATTTACAGAACAGTAAAGTGAACATGTTGGAAATCATCATTAGCTGCAGCCATAGTTTCTAGTCTTTAAGACCTGACTCATGTGCCAGGACTGGCGGATTATTACTTTAGTCATTGTATGGTCCATAATGGTGATGAAAAACAATGAAATAGAATATACTAAGTAATGATATTAACAGTAAGAAAGTCCCTTGTCTGTTTGTCATTTGTTCGGTTCATCAGCTATATTCCCTGAGTGCTTCTCCTCCACTTGTCAGCCCCCCTGGCACTCAATTCTCCCTGCACCAGTGGGCTGTAGCTTGTGTATGTATGTGTGTGAGTGAGTGTGTCTGTGTGTGTGTGTGTGTGTGGGGGGGGGGGGGGGGGGGGGGGGGGGGGGGGGGGGGTAGAGAGCCCCAACCTTCCATGTAAGAATATTTAAAGCCCTCTGGGATGGTTGGCTAGTTAGCAGAGACAACACCTGTGCATGAGTGAGAGTATGTCATTGTGTGTGTGTGTGTGTGTGTGTGTGTGTGTCAGCCTCATCTCCAGAGGGCAATAATGAGCTGCGGTCAGGGTCAGGGGCGCTGACTTATGGAAGCGCATTGATCCGGCAGGTCTTGCAGTGATTGAGGGTTGTTTGTGTGGACAGTAGCTTCCCATCACTGAGCGCCGAGTGCTGCATGGTGGATAAGAGGAAAAGCCTCGCAGTCTGTCTTCCAAACATGATGTGGAACATAATATTCTCCCTGATTGCATCCACAGTAGTAGTGAACAACCTGGCTGATCCATAAGGCAAAAAAAGCACTTTATTAGTAGCGTATATTATGTCTTTCATGTTGTTACTAACTGTTTATAAGTGAACTAATACTGTTGTTTCATTCTTTGTAATAATGCCTTATTTATTTATTTATTTTTGTTAATTTCAGTAGCAGGAATATAATTTTAGCACCAAGTCGGACATGTACAGCTCACTTTGCCCTTTAGCTAAAATATTGATGACCCTGAGAGCATTCGTTTTGTGCTCAGGTATCAAATGTCATATCAGCCCTATTCCCCATATTTGGAAGGTCCTGGCTCAAACTCAAAAAAGATGGTGTTGAATATAAAATGATGCTTTAGGCCTTAATTTGGCTTCCACGCAAACCTATGGGTGACAGCAGTTAATATTTAATTGTATTACTTTAAAATCCAACACATCAAATGAGTCCTTTCAAGAGATCAAGGGCAGAGCTTCAGATAGCTTGTTTTGCCTCATCAGTGTTACAAAATCAAGGGCACTGTGTACAGTGATTAAAATTGCCAAAAGTACTTATAGTTTGCAATCTGCATTCATTTCATATTCATTCTTTTTTTTTTTTATTCAACAACTTTGTTAATTTTCTGTAAACAGCAAAGCATCTTCTTGGGACCTTGCAGTTTCCTCAACAGATATGCCTGCACTGTCTGCACAATTTACTAATGCTAATTTGTGCAGGTTGAGCTCTTGTCCATGTAGAAGTGCTGCTGGTAGATCCTGTAAATCAGTCTATGACAAGAACATAGGAAGGCTGCAGTAGTAGAAGAAGAAAGCCTGAAACAACAGAGGTGTGACCACTGCTGAGCTTGTAGTACATTTTTATTCCTCTGGTGTATATAAATAAAATTTCTGCTTATTTCTGTGCTTTGGAAAAAAGTACAGATACTAATATGTAATAATAAATGTTACTGGTCATAAAGCATGGAAGAGAGTGACTGCTAGAATAGGGTTAATAGCAGTACTGATATACAAGCAGAGGCTATGGGGTTTTACATGTTTTACATATTTTGAAATGCATTCTAAATTTTGCTGGGAGTCAAGAAGGAAAGAAAAGAAAGTCGATTGGACTTCCCAGAGACCCAAAAGATGAATTATCAAAAATAAGTCTTCCACTGCGATTTACATTTTTTTTTAGAGACAAGAGTTAAATGTGCACTGCAGACACATTTGTGGAGGACGCCAGGTGTGTTTGCATGTTTCCAGCTCAGGAGCTTGACAGTTAAACTAACAGGTACTATGCTGCAGCCTTTAATAAGGTCTGACAGTCAGCTTTCAAAACACCTCGAGGCAAACAGGGTCCAAACAAGTCAAACAGTTGGTGCTCAGATTGAAGGTGTGTCTGTCACAAAAACTGCTAAATTATTTAACGCATCAAAGAAGTAACCAATATTTGGAGAAGCGGAAAAAAGATGTTACAAGTCAAAGCTCACTGACAAGGAGAGATGGAGGTTTCACAGAAAAGTAATGCTAAAAGTGTAAATTTACAGGGTTTGGAACTGAATAGAAGCTCTAAATCAACACCTCTGTGACAGTCTTGACTAAAAGCCTACATCAAGACTCTCAAAGCTCATGTTTATAGTAGAGCTGTTATTAAAAAGTCCAGGCCAGTTCAAACTGACATAACCTGAATGTAAGAGCCACTGGCAGTATAAAGATGATGTTACTCTTTCATCTCTTCCCTACCTTTAGAAAAAGCCAGAGCGCGTCTTCATCTGACAGTTAACTGTTACTGTGTGTTTTACTGCAGCATGTGTTGTATCTTAATGGTGCAACTCCTGGGAGTCTTTAAGTTAGAAGAGTTCTGCAGGCTAATGTATAATTTAAGACACAAAGGGTCAACACTTATACTCTGAGATAATGCCTTGCACACACACACACACACTGCTGCCAAAATTTAAAACAGCTGTCATGACCACCACAATGATGATCAGCACCTTACTTGACCTTCCTAATCACCAGATGTAAACATCATTAAATGGTAATGTGAACTTCTCGAGCCTGGAGAGCCAAGTAGATTTCCATCTCCCTCAATCCCCCAACGTGCTAGAAGCATTCTCCTGTAAAAAGGGAATCTGATATGTTCTGACACAGTTCAGGAAAGGTATGACAGCCTTTCACAGAGGACTGACAGTGTTATGAAGAGAGGGGCTCTTCTCTCAAGAATTTATTTAATACATTTCCATCCCATACACCACAGCAGGATAATGGCATGTTTATCCACTGCAGTGTGTTTCTGTGGCAAGAACAACTGCTGGACACTGTACTTGAATGCTCTATCTATCTATCTATCTATCTATCTATCTATCTATCTATCTATCTATCTATCTATCTATCTATCTATCTATCTATCTATCTATCTATCTATCTATCTGTCTGTCTGTCTGTCTGTCTGTCTGTCTGTCTGTCTGTCTTCTGTCTGTCTGTCTGTCTGTCTGTCTGTCTGTCTGTCTGTCTGTCTATCTTCTATCTATCTATCTATCTATCTATCTGTCTGTCTGTCTGTCTGTCTGTCTGTCTGTCTGTCTGTCTGTCTGTCTGTCTGTCTGTCTGTCTATCTATCTATCTATCTATCTATCTATCTATCTATCTATCTATCTATCTATCTATCTGTCTGTCTGTCTGTCTGTCTGTCTGTCTGTCTGTCTGTCTGTCTGTCTGTCTATCTATCTATCTATCTATCTATCTATCTATCTGCTTTAGAAGATTAGAGGATGTGCTGCCTTTTCACTTTCATGACAACATTCAGTATAGATATGCTAACATTTAACTTGTTAGCATCATTTAAAACCTGTTATTACAGGAAGTCACAGAAAAAAACTGTGAATTTTGAATGCTGTAAATCATTAGTTTTCTTGTGAAAAAAAGTACATTTATGTCCATTTTACATGAATTGAGTACTAAATATTTTGTCAAAAAGTTATTATTTTTGCTTATTATCTTTGCACCGCCTTTTTTTTAGATATTAGCTAAGGACAGGTAGGTGATATGACAGAGAGATCAGGGGAGTGACATGCAATAAAGAACTAGCCAGACCAAAATTGAACTGGGGACACCCTTGATGGTGTCTGCACCTTTGTGGTATGTACGCTAAGCACATGGCTGTAGAGTCATCCTGAGCCTATACATTTGTATGATAAAATATTAATAAAGATGGTTTTTGCAATATCTTGAAGCCTTCTTTTCTTATATTTATGTTAGCATTGCCAGTGTTCTTTTCTCCTGCCTTTTACTGGCACATTGCTCTGTGACTGCTGACATCAACTATAAATCAGAGTGTGGAACTCCAACCATCCATCCATACATCCATCCATCAATCCATCCATCCATCCTTCCAGACACTAATCTTTGTTCTTTTTGTTCTTCTTTTTGCATTACAATCCCATGTGCTTCAATACAAACAAAATGAACCGGCTCAGGAAGACACTGTCCCATGAACACAAATGCCAGAGGCACAAAAAAATGTGAACTGACCGATACTATAACACACTCTTTCAACACGAACCCAGAGCAACCCTGGTCTCCCTTACTCAGAGGCAATATTAAGCTCTGCACCATGGGTCACATACACACCTTGAGCCACTGACTGTGATTGGCTCATGATTCCATCCTCCTTTACACCACCACCTTTGCCAGTGAGAGAGTGTGTGACCAAGCTGATTCACTGGATAAGCAGATTATATTGAGGGGAGGTGAAATTGGGAAACTGTTATGGCCCCCTGTTGTGTGTTCATTATATATTTATATGGTAATATTATATATGCAAATGTAAAAATGTAAAAAAAAAAAAATGTTGAATGTATTTCTTTCAAAGCTAAACACTACACAGTGTTTGAGACCAAAAATAAAGGCTTCAATAAAAGCCTTTATTTTCTATTGTATTATGTAGCTAAGCAATAGTTATAACACCAACAGTATATGACATCCAGAGACTCACTTGTCTCATGGCAACAAAAAAGACATAATTAGTGAATGGCATGATACTTAGGTAAGTCTTTGGGAATGTTAGTCAGTAGTATTGCCAAAAAATAAAACAAGAATGCTTAAACTGTGCTGACTGCTTTGTGTATCTCTCAGCAGTCATGCCATTCAGGCAGCTAAACTAAAAACACAGTCCCATGTGCAATGGGTGCAATAAAATGAGTGTTTCTTCACATCTATGAGTTAATCTATTTATTCTTAAATCCAGAAGCTGGCGTTTTCCAGAACATGTTTCTGAAATGGTGGGGAAATTCATTTTATGACACTACAATAAATGCTTGCAAAACAAGCACAGACATGACAGACGAGAGTCACATGTATTGAGATTCAGATGAGATCTAGTTTCAACTGTTCACACATGCAAATGTATGAAACAAAAGCCAGAAATTTGCTCTGATGGGTTTTTTGCGTGCGTGCGCAGTCTCGCTCTCTCTCACACACACACACACACACACACACACACACACACACACACACACCACACACACACACACACACACACACACACACACCAGAAAAGTAAAATGGACTTGGGTTGACCTTGGCTTACCAAACACATTCTTGTTAACCCCAGTGTCCCCAAAGCACTCTCCTTTAAGGTATTCAGCCTTTAAACTGTAACACAGGTTTGGTTTCAATGTCAACTTTTGGCCTTATTCCATTTCCTCTCCATTACATTTCAACCTCACATTAGAGGGCTGAAACTTCAGTTGCCGTACGTTGGCAGGGGTACCTGCTGCTGTTAGTCATCATCCCCTGAGAACAAACACCAAATGTGATTTTAAATTGAGTATGCTGTAGCGGCTGAACAATTTCCACAAAAACATGTAGACACTGATTGGGCCACACCGCTCTCTGCAATCACTGGCCTGGTTTTTCTCATTCACAGAAGAAATTGTGTATGTGATCTGTGTTTTTTGAGACTGGAAAACCAGCCACTGCTTTGTGTACTCAAGGAGAGGTGAATTATGATGGCAGAGGAGTGAGGGGGTGATCATGGAACAGTACTGAGACAAACTGGTATGTATCATTATGTTACAAAAGCCAAAAAAAGTGACACTATTTACTGTCAGGTGGACTTTGTTCCTTTAGAATACATGAGGAATGTGTTGTTTACCTAAACGCAAAACCAGTGTCTGTTTGTCTTAATATTTTAACCACCCCACTGTTTCCCTGCTAGCCTTTCCTCTGCTCATCTACGTGCTTGTACCCTCTAGCTGGAACTGGCTCTAGCACCCATGTGGTCAGGATGGATGGATAGATTGAAAGTTAGATTTCTTTCATGTCTGCCTTAGTTTTACTCCTACTTTGCTCTGATTCTCTTCACCAGTGTGTAATTTATGTTTCCCCGTTGTCCTTTGTTCATCCCTGGGTCCTTGTGATTATTTCTTGGATTTTTGTGTTACTTCACATCTTACGACTTGGTTAATTTTCAGTCTTTGTATCAGCCAAAATAAAGGTTCAGCTCCCTGTGCTTCTGTCTGCTTTGCTGTCTGTATTTGGCTCCACACTCCAAACTTCACATGAAGGAATCAACATCTTTTGGAAATAAAGAAGCCTAATGGTGTCTTTGTGTCCTCACACTGGTTTAAATCTTTTCACTGGTCAAGAAGGTCAAGACAAACAACGTCTATCAAATCGTGGACTATCATTGAGTTTGAGCTGATGATTGACAGATCCCAGCCTCAAAATGCTTGATAGCCAGACACCAGATATACTGAGAACTCCCATACATGAATGAGTGAAATAACTTATTTGAAAGTTATTGTCCAAAGAAGTAGGTGTTTTTATCTGCGTCAGTGGTTCTTCAGCTCAAATATGATTCAACATATTCACAACTGGTCGATATACAGGACGATGCAGTTACTGCCAAGCAGCTTAACTGAGACACTGGGAATCTGAACGCCTTGCTTGGGGCCACACAGAAGTGGTAAGATGAAAGCATTAATGCTTCTCCCACCAGTCACAAATTTCTCGGGGAGGGGGGGGGGGGTCCTCTGAAGCATTGTGGTCACAGCCTAATCCTCTCACTTGTAGGCAACAAAACCACACGTCAAAGTGAAGCACGATCATGCATCTTAAGCAAAATGATCTTGGCAAAAAAAAAAAAAACATGGGTAACTGAAAGGTATGTGTTGGGCTTGATATTAATGTTGCTTTCCCCTCTTTTTCCCCCACAGGAGACAGGAAGTCGTGTCAGTTGCACCAATTTCCCTTCTCCTCATTCTTTGTGATGAGATGAAATCCCATCCTCTGGGATTTTAATTCTCACCCTCTTCAAGCATATTTACCATTTTTGTTTTGTTTTGCTTTTAGGAGGAGGAGTGAAGTAAATCTATCTATAATCTCATGTCTAACACGCAGCAATAAAGCTAATGTAGTTAAAAAGGCAACAGGATTCTTAAAATCAGTAGAAGAGTGCCCCCTGTTGCCTGTTTGACAATCCTTCTCCCTAAAAATCTATTAAGGAAGTGATGCTGGCATTTGCTTACAAACAACGATGATGGTATTACACTGATGCAGAGAATCGTGATAGATCAGTACTTTCTTCAGTATGCTTTTTTTCAGTTTATTTTCTTTAGATAAGTTCGCGTGCTCGGCGAGAGAGAGAGAGAGAGAGAGAGAGAGAGAGAGAGAGAGAGAGAGAGAGAGAGAGAGAGAGAGAGAGAGAGAGAGAGAGAGAGACGCGCCCCCCGGACCTGTTGACCCAGAGCCATGTGCAGAAAATAGAAATTCATTATCCACTGCGCGTTTAGACCGACCATGGACATGCAGTGGAAGAGCGCCCTTAATTTATTGTGATAAACGTTCCTTTCTTACTATAACAGTCATGGACCGTATACTTTAAATATAATGTACACAGAATAATTAATAATCTCAATGAAAAATTAATTGATGCCACAATGGGCGTAATATCTGTGTTGTTTCTGTGTGTTTGAACACAAGCTGTCAGGTTTTTGCAGTGATTGTCATGATTTTTTTTTTTTTAAGTTTTTTTCATTCTTAAAAGCTGATGTTAAAATGAGACATTCCTTGAAATCACTTATAGATAAAAAAAAAAAAATATATATATATATCTATATATATATATATATATATATATATCTGACACATCTGGTCGCATTTCAGTCATGGTTTTATCGTAATCATTCTTGTTCTGATGACACTCAATACAAGCAACAGTAATGAGGAGACAAAAATCTGGCTTTCTCTTACCTTTTCAGACATCAAAGAGCGTGTCTATAGTTGTTCAAGAGAAGAAAAGCCCAGTAATCCGTAAATCGAAGCTCTACTTTCCAAATTCTTTCCCCCCTCGCTCCCCGTAACTCCGAGCGATAGCCCCTCAAACCCAAAGCAAATATCCGTCGAGGAGCATTCCTGTGTTCAAAGCACTCCTGCTGAATGTCTTCCTCTCCAGTTTTCAGGCTGGCACCGTAAAAAAAATCTATACGATAGTTTAATCACTGAAAGAGAAGGAGGAAATGTACTGATAAAATGGACACCTGCGCGCATCAACGACGGTGCGCCTCAGGAACCCACTTCTCTTTTTTCCAGTCTTATTTTTCCCACTCCTGTGATCACCGAAACGGAGAGACTAACACTGACGAAGGGCCCCCAAATCGTATCCAAGTTGACCAGGAGAGCAGTAATGCTTCCATCAGTACAGACTGACGCGCTGCGCCCTGATAACAGGAGAGGTTAAAAGCTTTAGATCGGTGTCGTTGAACCGGAAAATATCCGAAACCTTAGTAAGAGTAAAGGGGGATTAGAAGACATTCAGGAGCGTCTCCTGACAAGCCCCCTGTGTGCTCACACCATTTCCACTTTCAATTCCCGCACGACCTCCACAAGCTTCTTCAAAATTATCCTCTGACGAATTCCAGGCAAAGCAGCAACCCTTACCGACACTTGGGTTTAAACTGCCGTCTCCTTGCGGGACTCGTCTCTCCAAACTCGGGGAATCCTCAACTGAGGCACAGATGCGTCTTTACTGGAGCAAAAAACTGAGTAGCCAGTTAACCCTGTCGCACAAGAGAGCGCAGCAGAGACTAAACCTGCCTGTTGCAATTGTTTGGTGGGTCCCCAGTGCAGATTTTAAGAGCGGTGGGGTTTAACAGTTTGCTCAGCCGGCGTCTGAGCCTACGCACACAACATCGACAGACTCGGGGCTGAATTTATCTCAAGGAAAAGAAATAAAAGCCACTCAGTGCGACCCACAGCTCCTAAGCCAGGGACCGCTGTCCTGTAATTCGTTATTGGGGGACAGACAGATTTTTTTCCCCCAAATGTTAATGATCAGACGTTGTATCCCAAAGTCTCCAGTTATTAGACATAAACTTTTAATTAAAAGCATAATTTAAATGAGTTTTTGCATGTATTTATCTGCTCCGATGTTTTCACTGAATGATGCAGGCGGGAGACAAAAAAGGGGCCCTTTGAGGTGTCGCAAATGAATATTTTAAAGGGGGCGTATGCGCGCGTGCGTTACAGAAAACACTAGCGAGCGAGAGAGAGAGGGCGAGCGGGCGAGCGAGAGAGAGAGAGAGAGCGATGTGGGAATCAAGCTCAGTGTTTGTGCGCGCAAGAGCGAGAAAAGTTTGTGTTAAAGAAGCAAAGTGAGCATAGAAACACTGAGATCAGCACCAAGGACAGCGACGGGTTGAAAACTGTGCCCTGCTTTTACTCATTCATTCAAATTAAGTCAAAATCAAATCAGAGTTTATTTGTCACATACATGGCCATACAAGGTACAACTAGCGGTGAAATGCTTTGATGACTGCCCTTACACATTAGCACGAAGATGGAAAATATAGAACATTTACAAATATAATCAAAAATATACTCAGAAATATACATTAAGATAAAATGAAAGTAGAATAATTAACAAATATAGTCAAACATATCATATAAAATATATCAACATATAATCAAAAATACACTAAAACAGAGTATGCTGTAGAAGGGGTGTAGGGTACATGCTTCACTTTGATTCACACCTAACACATAAAATATTAATCAGTGAAAAAGAATCATTTAAAAAAGTGCCAGAAAGGGCTCATTTTTCAGAGGAAATTGAAAAGTTGTGGCAAGGGTTACAATTAGGAGCCAAAGGATCAAACCATGTGTTTTGGGTATATCTTCACATAGAGGAATTACTTTATAATAACTGAAATAGAGGCGCTGCATCAGAAATTGATTTGCATGTATGATGTGAAGGCAGCATGGTGGCATGGTATGATGCATGGTATGGTGGCATGGTATGATGTGAACATATGCACTGTGATTATCCTGCAATGTTTTTGTTGTAAAAATATGCCTTTTCTAGATAATAAATACACATCTCCTTTATTTTAACGCAATGACAAGAACTCTTACACCCCTTTTTCCACTGGCACTGCTCCTGCTGCTCCTGGTGCCAGTGTGGTGAACAGGGCTACATTTGGACAGAGCTGATAGCTGGATTTTACAGAATCTTCCACAGCAAAAGTCTGGGTAATTACCACAAGCAAAAATTTATGGCAGAAAACAGTCTGTAGGCTGCTTCATGAATCATCAGTGATTGTCTTACAGTAGCTCCTCCACAGCTATTGACATCAGTGGTTTAAATTTTAGGCCAGAAAGTTTGAAGTGACGTGGTACTGTCACCAGGAAGCTGCATAAAGGTAGTAGCAGACATGATGCTCCTGTTTTTAGATGTTATCATGTTCTGATCCTCTATTATCATTTTGAACAGTTTATAAAACTTTTCCTCGCTGACTCAGCCTCATTGCCATGAGAGGTAAATAGTTGCATGACTACAGTTTGTTGAGCTTTGAGGCACTGGAAATGGTGCAAGCAACAACACTGCCACATTGAAGGCACTTAATTCCTTGATGAAAAACAATAATGCCCTTTGTGCTTGTCTGTGTGATCTTTCTTCTCTTGTCACCAAAATAATAAGTTAGACTGTAAGGTAAACAAATGCTTTCTATTTGAAAATTCTCTTTCTGCTCACAGTTGCCAACCACTGCTTAATGATAAAGTTACCCCAGAAAGTGAAAATTGAAAATGTACAACTTTGTGAAAATGTGCACTTTGACACAAAAAAACTTGTCCCCTATAGCATGAAGGCTCTGCTGAGGATTTGCCTGATTTGCTGATAAATAACCCAAACACCTAATTCACAAGGTGCTGAGGTTTTTGTCTTTCAAAATTAACTTTCTCTGTTTTCAGACTAAAACTGCAAACTTCTAGGTATTTCAATAGATTCTTCATCTTCTCCCTTGCCAACTTGCATTTTAAGTTGTTCAGCAATGAACGATACTGAGTTATGAGCATACACGGGGAGACAAAACACACTACACTCCACTGCCAGTAAAGCCAATGGCATGTCTGGGGATTTTGCCAAAGATCTGTCTTTTGTTGTAGAGGCTCAAAGAAAGGCAGCACAGTACCGAGGACTTAGTAACAAAATTGTAATATGTGCTTAGTCAATCACATTTTAACAGTACAAAAGAGGAATTCTTTTATCATGGAATATTAAGACAAATGTCCACCTAAAGTCCACGGAAAGTCTAGCATTTTAGTGGGTTCAAAACACTGTGAGAGACTTGAAATCACAATGACCATCCATCCATCCATCCATCCATCCATCCATTTTCTTCTGCTTATCTGAGCCCAGGACACAGGGGGAAACAGCCTAAGAAGAGAAGCCCAGCCACCTCCTCCAGCTTATCCGGGGGAACACAAAGGAGTTCCCAGGCCAGTCACGAGATATAATCTCTCCAGTGTGTCCTGGGTCTGCCCCGGGGCCTCCTCCTGGTTGGACATGCCTGGAACACTTTACCCCACTGCTTGTATCCACAATCTCATTATTTCAGCCACTACCCAAAACTCATGACATTAGCTCAGGTAGAAACATAGATCAACGGGTAAATCAACTGCTTCAATTTTACGCTCACTTCTCTCTTCACTACAGGGACTGGTACAGTATTTACATCACTGCAAATGCTGCACAAACCTGTCTGTCAATCTCACACTCCCCTCACTCATGAACAAGACCCCGAGATAGTTAAACTTCTCCATGTGGCAACAACTCATCTGTGACCCAGAGTGAGTGCTCCACCCTTTCCTGCCTGAGAACCATGGCTTCAGACTTGTAGGTGCTAATTCTCATTTCCACCACTTCATACTTGGTTGTGAAACACTCACGTGTGACCTGGAGGCCACCACCTGATGAAGCCAAAGGCCACCAAAGGGGAAGCCTTCTGCCATTTGGCTCCATCTAGAAACTCATAAAAATTATGAACAGAATCAGTGACAAAGGGCAGCCCTGGTGGAGTCCAACACCCACTGGGAATGAGCCTGACTTATTGCTGCTCAAGCTCTTGCAACGGTTGTACAGGGAAAGACTGTCTAGACAACCAACCAACACTGGTTGGGCAAACTCCCATGCACACTTGAATAACTTTGAATGGATAAAGAGCAGGTCCAGCATCCAGCGTTCTGCGTTCCGTGACCAGGACGAAAACTACATTGTTCCTCCTAAATCTGATGTTCAAAAAAATGGATGAACTCTCCTTTCAAAAAGACTCTGCTACAGAGTCCAGCCCCTCTCCAGGAGACTGGTTCCACAGTCCAGACCATGCACTGATGTGAGTCTGACTATGTTTAGCTGGTATCTCTCAATCTCATGTACTAGCTCAGGCTATTTCCCCATCAAAGAGGTGACATGTCAAGATAATAAGCCTTGATAGCTATGGATCACTGCGCCAGGGCCTCTGCCCTTGGCCGCTGCCTGACACACATTGCACCCAACCCCTAAGATAATTCCTGTGGGGGGTGGGCCTACAGGAGGATGAGCCCATGTCTCCTCTTCAGGCTGCACCCAGCTGGGCCCAGTGTTCTCTTTCCCCAGATCTGGCTCCAGGGTGGGATCCCAGTAACCCTATCCCAGGCAGGGTAAAGTGGTCACTTGATTTATTACCTCTCACAGAGGTCATCTGACTCACTCTTCATCTGGCCACATACTGTACACAGGCCCGGGAGACCCTACCAGGGGAGAAAATCCCCCGGCCTCGTGATCACTGGGACATACATACACCTCCACCACATTCAAAACCTTTCTTCAAATCAGATTTAACCATGAATAAGGTCTGAGGAAACACACTTTAACAAGAGTGCATAGAAAATATAAAGATGCCGCCTAACAGCAGTTGTTAGCTTAGCTAAACTAAAAATGGGGAGGAAAGCCCAAAGCAAGCCCTGTAAAACCACAACCTGCTTTCTAATTAAGTGCATCACTAAACAAAAGACAACTAAAGTGGCACCTTAGTTGCTGATTTTGTTACATTTTTCTTTTTTTTTTTTTTTTTTTTTTTTTTTTTTTTTTTTAAAGCCTGTCATGTCTGGTAGATCTTGCAAGCAGAACTGTGATCTGAATGCGTTGTTGTGCCAAACATATTTGCTATTTCAAGATGAGCTCTATAGGTTCTCAATAGGCTCTTCTTGTTGATGTTTTAACCCTTTATTTTATTTATCTGAGTTATTTTTCCACATACTATGTAACAGCCAGAGCTGACAGGCTGAGGAAGAGGAAAATAAAGAGAAGAAAAAGGGAGAGAGAAAGGGAGCAAAAAAAAAAGGGGAAAGAGCACAAGTCTATTAATCAGATACTTCATCACTTTACCATATAAAAAAATACTATCAATACTTGCAAAAATAAATTTGTGTGTGAAAAACAAAACTAACAAAGCATGTTACACACACCAACAATTTGTTGAGTTGTGATTCAGTGGGCGTTTGTGTCTGTGTCATGTTTGTGTCTGTGTCATGGAACGTACTTACCAATGAGGGCAAAACGCTGCAGCTCCACCCATCAGAAGCCAGAGGCAGGTACGGAAAGCCCCCGGAAACCCAGGCCACCAGCAGCCCACCAAGAGCCAGGAAGACCCCCGGCCACTCAGTCCAGAGACAACCGCCCACCTACCCCAGCAGACGGGAGAGGGTGGTCTCAGACGGAGCCCCCCCAGTCGAGGAGCGAGGGCCCCCAGGGAACATTTTTCTTAATCTCCCAAGTTTTGAGTTGACCATACACCTCCAGTTGCAATAACAACAGGAAAAAGTTGCACTTTCTTACAGTGTTGAAAATCCTGGAATGACAAAATGGTTCTTGAAAGGACTATCAGAAGAAGAAGAGAAGAAGAAGAAACAGCCTTTATTGTCCCACAGAGGGGAAATTTGGGTGTAACAGCAGCCGCAGTTATTATAAATATAAGTAAAAATATAATAATTCACACTATTAAGAAAAGAACATAAATATATATAAAATCAACAAACAAGACCAACCTCAATACTACTAATAATAACACCATATACAATGTACATGATGTGCCTGTGTGTTGAACCTTAACAGGCCGGACTATTTACAGTATATTATATATTATCCTACATTGTGTAGGTTATTGTGGTTTTTGTTGGGAGCAGTGATGGTTATAAAGTCTTACAGCTGCTGGGAGGAAGGATCTACGGTAACGCTCCTTTGTGCACTTAGGATGCAGCAGTCTGTCACTGAAGGAGCTCTCCAGCTCAGCAACAGTTTCATGCATGGGATGGGAGACCTTGTCCATCAGTGATGTTATTTTGGTCAAATAACCAAATAACATCATAACCAAATAACATCATAGTAGTTTCAAATAACAACTGAGCAACTCATCCTCCAGAGAGTATAATCAGCTGTCAATAAAGAAAGCTGTATTTGGTCAGTTAAGGTAAAGACACACAGTAACATCACACATTGGTTTATGTGAAGCCTTGACTTTTAACCATTTCCATCTTAGTTTTGTGAAACTAGAAGTTACAGAGGGGACACTGAATGTTGATACAGGAGCAACTTGTTAATCAGGGCCAACTTAAAGCATAACCTGTTTCATCATCTCTTTTATGATAAAAGAGATCATTTGTCTGTGACACAAACATAAATGTTTCTGTCATCAGCCAACAAGCACAAAAACATCTGTGTTGGTTAGTGTGTAGCCATTTTCCTCGTTACCGGGTTTCAAAAACAGCAAGTTTGATTCTTTTGAAGGAGTCACTTTCATGACTCATCTAATGATGTCACTGCCTGGGCAATCAGTGGCATGCTTTCTGCTGACATCACATTCTCAGCTCAACTCAGCTCACTTGGAACCCCAGCTGAGAAGGTACCTGGTACCAGTTACTAACTCCTAATGGAAAACCCTAAAAACCAAGTTGAGTTGAGTCAAGCTGAGTAGGCACTAGTGGAAAAGCGGCATTAATGAACCCCACATCTCTTTCCCTTTCTTTATCTCATACACAGCTGCTCACAGAAACCCACAGAGAAGCACAGAACAGGTGGCAACATGGTTTATCAAGCTCTTATTGGATTTCGCCTTGTCCCTTGCTACTGCAAACACAACAAGGAAGGTCAAGTGGCCTCCAAGACAATGGACAGTAATTCTACCTTGGAGGCAAAGCAGTCGTTGTGTATCTCAGTCACGTTCATGCTCTCAGCTTAATGCCCACTTGTCTCTTCTTACAGTCACGTCTGCATACATAAGTGTGAGGGTACAGAATAAGGTGGACACTGAAATATGTTAAGCAGCACAAAGATTCACACAAATTGATTTTTATTTTAGGTATTCTGCACACGCTTGTCTACAGCGGACGTACAACAGCAGGAGCAGCAGAATCATCTAAAAGCAGCTGTTGGCAAGACTAATTAAGTTTTACTGACAGCAACCAGAAAAAAAAAGGACGTCACAAAACTTGGTTATTGTTTTCAAGTCAGCTGGTTGTTTGATGTGCTCTCATCTGACCAAACTCTCACTGGTCGGTGTTATTTTAATAAGAAGAAAAGAGCCCTGTGTAACCTTCCAGGAATAATCTTCTTATTTTTGATGTATGTAGTCCTGTTTGTTGTTCGTGGTCTTACGTGCCCCTCCTTTCTGTCTTCTGTCTTCCCTCAACTGACTGCATCACATGGCTGCCCCTTTCTGAGCTCGGTTCTGCCGGAGGTGCTCCTGTTAAATCATCTGATTGTTGGGGTTCTATCCTGAATAAAAAAAAAAAAAACTGAATTGAAATCAGCTGAAATGGGAGTGTGAAAATGCAGATTTTGACTCAGTATCAGACCCATTGACACCATGTCAAAGAAGTCATTGGGGGCTGAATTTTTTTAAACATTAAATAACATTTCAGCAGTTTGCATCAACAGCTCCAGCATTAACACCAGCAGCAGGAACAAGCTTGATGTGAAGCCTCCTCTTTTACCCAAGTGGAAAAATGGTATCATGATAAATATATAACTTTGATTCAACTGTAAATGAATTTATGAAAATTATTTCATGGTCTGAAAAATGGCAACGAACTCCACTTTGCTTTGCACACATATACAGTATGCCAGTTATGATGAGTGTTTATCTTACATTTTCTACATCTAAGTGCATTCTATCTAACACTCGATACACATTCACACTCTGATGAACACATCGGGAGCAACTCAGGGTTCAATATCTTACCCAAGGATACTTTGGCATGCAGACCGGAGCAGCCAGGGATTGAACCACCAGCCTTCTGATTAGCAGATGACCTGCGCTACCTCCGGAGCCGCAGGCACGCCAAAACTACACGCAACCCACCAAATCTGTTTGAATGAAAGTGTTAAGACCCACAATAAATGTTTGTGACATCATGGTGGAAAATTGGAGAAAATTTTGCATCAAGTTAAAAACTCAGAAGTTCTCTGTAGCCTTACATGGAGCAGGTTTATAAAAAAAAAAAAAAAAGGTGAGTTAAAACCAGCATTCCTGTTTATGACATAAATGACATAAAATGCAACATTGACTATTACTACTCAATAACTACAGAATATGGTCATGTAGAATACATCATGAATATGTGCTTAGTGTCAAAAAAAGACATAATATTTGTATATATGTGTGGGTGTACTGGAAGGGTGCAAAATTATGTTGACAGATGCTGCATGCAGTCAGCCTGATGGACCATTGAGCAGCCTCAGCAGGAGGATCTTTTTGAATGAGTCTGTTCCTGCCCCAGCCCACTTGTGGTTCTACATCAGTTGCAGTGACCTTGCTGCTGAAGTGCCCACAAGAAAGGGATCTATTCATGTTGCAAGAGAAAAGAAAGGAAGAAAGAAATCAAGAAAGAAAGAAAACCAGAATAAGGTGACATACAGACATGGGTCAAAGACTGCACATAAGGGGATTTATGGCAACTATTCAGGTCAGCTCATGTAAGCTGTCAAACCTTGTACCAAAACGTTACTTCCTTATACTTTGACCTTTCTGACAATGAGCATATTTTCCCAGAGCTACTTATACATTCCCAACCACTTTTTTTGCTAGACAGAGTGCAAATGAAATCTGCTTCATAAGAAGTGATCAATCAAAAAATAAACTTTTATCAATGCTGTTTTGACTGAAAAATCAATGACCGTCACAAGGACGGTTAAAGAACTTACTTGTAGCTGTGTTTTTAAGGTCAGTTTTCACTCAAAATCATCCCTCAAAACACAGTGTAGATATGCACCATACCAGGCACACAGAATCAAGACACATAAAACTATCTGGTATAAAAATTTCCCCTCAGGATTGCGTTCTCATGCATCTCATCTCCAGAATTTTATTAATTTTTTTGCTCACTTTCTGGAAACTCTGTTGCGACCACTTTCGCTGTGTGCTCTGTGATTTCACTACGGCGCTAAAACTTCAGCATTGGATAAGACTTAAACTTTGCTATACACACTAGAATTTGGTTTTAATGTTTTTAAGTGCTCATAAACACATATATCTAATAATCAGACAACCACATGTGTGTGTGTGTGCAAATGCGGTCAAGACAACCTGCTGAAGTTCAAACTGAGCAATGGGGAAGAAAGGTGATTTAAGTCACTTTGGATGTGGCATGGTTGTTGGTGCCAAACGAGCTAGTCTGAGAATCTGAGAAACTTCTGATCTGCTGGGATTTCCCCACACAACCATCTCCAGTGTTTACAGAGAAAGGTCTGAAAGAGAGAAAATATCCAGTGAGCAGCAGCTCTCTGGGGGAAAATATCTTGTTGATGTCACAGGTCAGAGGAAAAAGGCCAGACAGCTTTGAGCTGATAGGAAAGCAACAGTAACTCAAATAACCACTCATAACAACTAACACATGCAGAAGAGCATCTGAACACACAACACATCAAACCTTGAAGCAGATGGGCAACAGGAGCAGAAAATCAAACCAGGTGCCACTCCTATCAGCTAACAACAGGAAACCACCAAAGTGTAGCTAATGAAATGGCCAGGGAGTATATAAATGCAGTCCATTTACCTTTAAAACAGTGTATGTATCACTTCCACTGTTACTAGGTGACATTAATTCAATCCATTGCAAGAAACGTATCCAAACACAAACCTTAACTCCGGCTGACAATATCAAATTCTGGCTTTACAACACCTTTGTATACATCGTATCTTCATCAGAAAGAGGCAAAAATCTGAAACTCGTGGCTCCTTCCTGCTCTCAGTACTTCACTGTCAGTTTATGTTGCTCTCTCCCTTGTGTTCAGCGTAATGACACTACATTGAGACCATTGGGTAGATAATTAAATGTGAGCCTCATTCATCCCCTTGGTGCTCTCCAGGCCCTGATGGTACATTTGTGTCTGTTCTTTGTCCATCTGTCTCTCAGTAGTTCCTCCTGAGCCTGGATGTTCTTTCTTGCTGCAGGGGAGGGGAGGACTCTCAGTTGTACACGCAACAACACACCAGGGGCTTCAAACTGGCTTTTCATGACAATGAAAGAAAGATGATATGGGGTTATTGTACTTGGCATGTTCGCAGAAGGCAGGGTCCTCAGAAGGGTTGGACATACTGAAAATTTACTTACTTTTTTTTTGTGCAGTTTAATGTGTATGAGCAGAATATGTATAGTTGTTACCTCAAAAGCAGAACTCTACAAGAAGCAGGTTACTTTTGCTGTTGCTGAAGTCATGTTTAAACACCAAGGAGGCAAGTTTCTATCCACATTTTGACAAAACTTCCAGAATATCAGCAAAATTTAAATCGCATGAGTATCAGTATCACTAATTTGTGATGGGGAAACTGCACACCCATTCATAGCGGGCATAAGGTGTGATAAGCAAATGATTTGCTAGTATAAAGCACAGCTATTGCTGCTTAGCTGCTCTGATAAAATTATATGGTAGCTTATCATTTCTCAAATTTCAAGAGGACAGTTTGTCACATTCCATTTGTGTACTTATTGTTTAGTTTTTTATGAGTGAGATGGATTAGCCTGCTGCTGTCCTTGTGGTGTCTTATAATTCTCATTATCATCTTCTATATTCAGATAGATAGATCAACAAAACACACTCAGAACACTATGATGCTTGAATGGACACTTGTTTTAAATTTTGCCCACACAATACACCGCGTGTACAGTAGCTTTAAGCCCAGCCAACTGCAGACTCATCAACACCTACAGACTTGGCCTACCTGAAGCCACGCACACGCAATGCGTGCATCAACACACACACACACACACACACACACACACACACACACACAACACACACACACACACACACACACACACACACACACAGACACTCATACACACTCAAACACACACGGTTAAATGGTGCTTTGCAGTAATGCTGGCAGGCCAAGCGTTGAGGTTGTTCTGTACTCAGCAGCACTGCATTTTTTTACTGACTCCCAGCCAAAGCTTAGCAGTTCTGTCCTTAGGGGTATGTGTGTGTGGTGTGTGTGTGTGTGTGTGTGTGTGTGTGTGTGTGTGTGTGTGTGTGTGTGTGTGTGTAAAACAGAGAGAGAGAGAGAGAGAGAGAGAGCTCTTGGATTTGTCATTGAACATCTGGCAACATACACCTCAAACCAGTGACAGCTACACACCTGTATGTTGGCACATATACAGTACTCATCATGCCACATGTACAGGATATCAAAAAGGGAAAGCACACACATATGTTAATAGCTACATCAGTATGCAGAATGCTTTTTTGTCCAATTTGGAGGAAATGGACCTACTCCAAGGTCTGCTCTTTGGCTGTGTAGGCCAGATTAGTGGCCCCTGACTGGGCTGCAATGGCAGAGAGAGCTGCCTCATCACCCAGGAGCTCCAGGGAAGCTGCAGGCTTGAGCCTCCCTAAAAAACTCATATTGTATAGGAAAGTTTCTGTCTTTCTATTGGCAAGCATGGCGACTTGATGCTCTTTTGTGCTTGTGATGATACTTTAATGGCCAATTATAACAAGTGCACAGGGTTTTGGCCTGATTTGCCGAGACATCTTGACAGCTGACTGTGTGCACAAAACAACGGCCACAGAGCCCCATGTTCACTGCACATATCTTCCTGTCTTTCTGCTTTGCTGTAAATCCTGAACTTGGACTGATGGCCTATGTTGAGGCTGCACCAGCATACAGTGCACAGCAAGATAATGGCAGCAACTTTACTTTCTGTAGTAAATCATATTAATCTATATACATTCTATATGGTTAAGTTTTAACATTTTTAAAAGTCATGAAAATCTGTGGTTGAGAAATATTAAGAATGTATGTCTATAATTGTTTTTGTTAAACCATTATCTAGGTGTTTAGTCAAAACATGTGTGTGTGTGTGTGTGTGTGTGTGTGTGTGTGGGGGGGGGGTTAATTCTAAATAGATAAACCAGTTTCTTCTAAAATGTTTTTGCTGCTCTCAGAATTGAAAGTGCACAGAGTGAACACTCTTTCCAGTCCTCTCCCAGCCCTTCAGTACATTTAGCATAAATGAGCAGCAAACAGCTGGACTAAGCATGTGCATGCTGCAGGCAGTTTATTGATTGCACATTAGAGGATTCTGGGCAAGTCGAGCATTTACTTCTTATTGCCATTTTGGACCAAATGCATTGCTTTTGTCCGTGTTGCTTTGTTTGCTGCTTGCATACCAAAAGCCAGCGTTTAGCTGGAAGTGAAGCTTTATCTAGTAAAATATGCTTCTCAGTATTGACCCTTTTTCTTTTCTTTCTTTCAACAGCTTCTCTTTAACTGTTTCTAAGAAGTAACAACAAAACTTTCTGTTTTCCTCTACTCACAGAAATTAACTCTTTTTATCTACTCTAACCTTTTACTCTCTTTCATTGGGCTTCTTTGCCTTCTCGTTCCCTGGTCTCTCTCTGTGCTGTAAATGAGCTGACAGAGAGAGCTCGAAGGAGAGGGACTAAGCTCCAAGCTCCAATCTGCTCTCAGCTCAAATGTCAACCAGTCTAAACACACACACACACACACACACACACACACACACACACACGCACACACACACACACACACACACACACACACACACACACACACACAGAAACTTTTTCCTCCCACCTTCCTCTACCTCCTTCCTCCCTGTTTATTTTTTTTTTCATATTCTCTCCCCTTTCCACACTCCTCCTCTTTTTTTTTTTTGCTCCCCCCCACCCCTCCTATTCTTTCTCTTGACATTTAACAGTCTGCACTCCTCTGCTCTGTAATTTCTTGTCATCTCCTGCAATCTAGCTATCTAAAGGGAGGTTAAGGATGAGAGTTAAAATAGACAGGACGGGGTCGAGACAAGTGATGCTGACATTTGCTGGCGTGTTCAGAGCTGCTTCAGCGGCTGTAAACGGAGCTGATTATTTGACGGAGCTGAGCGATCATTATGGGACCAACAAGTCCTCCAACTAAATGATTGTAAAAATGACAAAGCAAGATATTAAAGTGATTCTACTTTTCAAGAGTGAGAAAGGACAGATATGTCTATGGCACAAATACCCAGCATTAAACACATTATAGAAAGCTTCATTTTGTAGGTTATCAGTAAGCAAAGGGGTGCAGTCTCATGGGACTGCACTTTGAAGCCAAAGGCTTTTCTAAGCATGCAGCCCTGAACTTTTCTGGACATTGCCCGACTGACTGAACATTTAATGGTCTTTAACCTGCCAGCTCCCTATTGCAAAGTCTCTGCGATGTCCTGGTGGGCCCTGTTGAGACTGGGGCACTTAACTTTCCCTGCACACACTCAACAGACAGCTCCCTCACCAAAGCATTTCAGTAGCGAGAACACTTCTGAAGTAGACGATTTTATACAGTATCCTGGTTTGATTCTCCTAACATTTTCTGGAGTTCATGTCTGAGAAATATGCAAGATATTGATGAGCATGTCAACTGTGGGAGGCTGACAAGATGGTCAGAAGACGTTAAAGATCGTCACTAATAAAGTCAGTTTACATAAATTTCTTCTACTCTGAATTTTGTCACATTCACTCCTATCAATGCTTTGATTATTAAGGCCTCACTCTCAGACTACAGGCTTACTTATGGTTCCTAGAGTTTCTGAAAGAAGAATAGAGGCAGAGCATTCAGTTATTAGCTCCCTAACTCGTAGAACCAGCTCCTTGGGTTTGAGAGACAGACACCTCTCTACTTTTAAAATTAGGTTTAAAACTTTCCTTTTGATAAAGCTTGTAGTTAGGGCTGGAATCAGGTGATCCTGAGCCCTCTCTTAGTTGTGCTGCTATAGGCTCAGACTGCTGCGGGACTTCATCTGATGAATGAGCACTCACTTCTTTTCACTCCCCACATATTTATACACCACTGCAGCATGTCATTACATTTTTGTATTTTCGCTCCTTCAATCCAATCCGATTGCATTCAATTCAATTTTATTTGTATAGCGCCAAATCACAACAAACAGTCGCCTCATGGCACTTTATATTGTGAGGTAAAGACCCTACAATAATTAAAGAGAAAACCAAACAGTCAAAGCGACCCCCTATGAGCAAGCACTTGGTGACAGTGGGAAGAAAAAACTCCCTTTTAACAGGAAGAAACCTCCAGCAGAACCAGGCTCAGGGAGGGGCAGTCATCTGCCACAACGAGTTGTGGCTGAGGGAGAAAGAGAGGACAAAGACACGCTGTGAAAAGAACCAGATATTAAGTCTTTAGTCTGTATTTTGTCCTGTCTCCCTGTGCTCTCTTTGTTCTTTTATCATTCTTTCTTTTCCCCCTTTTGACATTTCTTCCTGTTAAAAGGGAGTTTTTCCCTTACACTATTGCAAAGAGCTTGGAAATCATCAAGATCATCTTTTTTTTTTTTTTTTTTTTTTTTGGCCAGAAGTGGTTTTCTCCTTTTGAACTCTCCCATGGATGCCATTTTTGTCTAGTCTCTGTTTGAATGTTGAATCATGAACACTGACCTTAGCTGAGGCGAGTGAGGCCTGCAGGTCTTTAGATGTTGTTCTGGGTTCTTTGTGACCTCCTGGATGGGTCACAGACGTGCTCTTGGAGTAATTTTAGTAGGAAGGTTCAAGTTTTCTCCATTTGTGGATTTGTGGAGAAACTGTGTTGATCACGAATAAGTAAACAAGGTTAAAAAAAAATGGCAGCCTTTGGAGGGTAGCAAGTATAGATCTATTTTAGATTTAGTTCATTTATTGTATTAAAATGAAAAACAATGTTGTCCATCCATCCATCCATCCATCCATCCATCCATCCATCCATCCATCCATCCATCCATCCATCCATCCATCCATCCATCCATCCATCCATCCATCCATCCACTTCTGCTTATCCTGTTCAGGGTCGGGGGTTATATTGTATAATTACTTCAAAAATTTAAAAAGTAATAAAGTAAATGTAATAATAATAATAGTAATAATAATATAATCATGCATTCACAATTCAGACTACTCAATCAAAGAATGAAAATCATCACAAACATATTTTTACATATTTTTCATCAGAAACTTTTGTATTTTTTAGAGAAGAACTTTCTGTTCCTCTCTTAAAAATACAGCAAATGGTGTGACTAGCTGTTTTCTGCTAGTTGTGATATGTGCTGTGGTAATAACAAATGCACATATTGAGGCAAAGTGTTCTGTGGGGCACTATAAATAAGACATGTGAAATGTATTTGAATGGTTTTGTTATTGAATGGTTACTCTAGTGCAGCAAGTCAAGTGCTGCCTTACTAGGGTGCTCCATGTTTTATTATATTTTACTTTATTATACTTTACTTTTTTAAAGTTTTTTTTAAGTTTTTAAGTTTTTTTTTTAAGTTTACACAAGTTTTTTTTTGTTTTTTTTATGTTTGTTGTATCAGAACAAATGCCAAACCTTACATACATCTAGACATACATTTAGAGCACTTGATATAAAACATTCATGTGACTGTGTGCACATTCAGTATTGTCCTTTTAGAGCCAGTTAAAAGTGCAGTAGCATTATGGAGTAGGGTGGTTCTTGGGGTGCACATTGGTGTTGTGTGATGGGGGGATGGAGGCCCTTTAGGCAGGCCAACTCATGTGGATGTACCATCTGGTGCCCCTGGCACACAAGGGCAACAGTATGACCTGGACTGTACAGATCAACATATTAAGCACGGATAGTTCAGCACACAGAAAACACATGACGATCTGCATTTTTTAGAATGGTAATAGTCGCATTCGTAGTGATTTCTTTTTGATCATGAAAATGTATGTGCACTTTCTAGAATTCTTTCTAGCAGACAAATATGGAAAACACGTTTTATCAAACTTCTGTCCCCACTGAAAACCAAAGAGCCTCTAATGGATTGAGTAGTTTAGCTCAGCGACACTTCTTGATTTGCTCAGTGGTGGTTCACTGAAAGCATCCATTAGAAGCTACCCCTCAAGTGACCAAACTGTGTGAGATAGTGAAAAGTGAGTGTGTGTGTGTGTGTGTGTCTGAAAGAGGGGAGATAGAGTGGGATTTGATCAAGGACCTAACCATGTGTGTGTGTGTTGGAATCAGAAGCACTCCTTCAAGGCTGGTGGCTGTTAGGTGCGCAGCAGCATGCCCAGCAGTATGACATCATTACCCTGTCGCGCATGATGGACAGGCTAGCCTCTGTGTTTGTGTTTCCCCCTCTACCAGAGTGTTGACTGAAAGTCTGTTTCACACATCTCTGACTTTAAGCACCAGCGCTCCACTGACCCCTGCTGATCAGCCCCAGTAGTGTCACAAAGCTCTGCCGCCTCCTTCGGCATTCACCACATGTACAAAATATTTGATATTAATCCCCCTGATATTTCATCCCAGTGTGGAGAGTCCCCATCTCAATTATATTAAAGTATACAATTATCTCTCTTTGTCATCAGATTGGTTTTATCTGGATGGCCTCTTTCATGATTGGCAAATCGACATAGTGTAGAGCTTTTAATGCAGCTTTACCTCTGGCTATATTTGACAAATAAAGTGATATTTTCTATATTAAAAGATTAGCTTTAAGTTAGTGGTTTAAATGTGTATATCTGTTACCATCCCTTTCTACATGGAAAGACAAAAGGAGACACAGGAATTAAAGACTTAACAGAGTTAAAGCTACAGGGATCAGCTTTACGTTGTGGCAACCAGCTGTGGAACTGTGAGACAAGAGAAGTTTTGACAATTTGAAGGATTTCAGTCCCTGAAAATTGGGTAATACTATGTCAGTAGGGAGTTCTGTGGGCACCTTTTTGACATTCATTTGTTCTCTCAGTGGGATGTGGGTGTAGGGAGGGAAATGGTTTCAACTGTCATCAGAGAGCTTTTTTTCCTGCATGATGTGCTCTCTTGCTGCTATTTACAGAAGTCTTTCATTTGGGCAAAGTGGGAAAAGTGTGTCACAAATTGTAGAAAATTGGAGCTCTTTTCCTCTAGAGCGCCATTTTAACATTTTGGCTAAAAATGTGTTTTACATCCAACTCTTGCATGCTGCAAGTTAAACCTACTATGTAGTATGAGCAGTAACTTTGAGGCTGTCTTAAAAAAGGCACTTGTTTGTCTGTATATTATATAATATCTAAAACAATCATAAAACAGTATAAGTAGAAAAAGAAGAAGAATACAATAAAGTGTTGAAAGTTCTGCTCAATCTTACTGCAGTATTTGACCTATGATACTTTATTATATTCTATAATATCCTATTGGACAGAAAATTCTATGTTAATGTGTAATGGCACCCATCAGCCTATCAGCTGCCATCTGATCACGTAGCCTGTATGATGGCTGGTTCTGTTCCTCCTGTTCCATTTTGTTTACAAATGCAAACAAACAAACAAACAAAATTAAATAAATGAATACATAAATAAGGTTAACAAAAAGCTGATGTCATCAGACTATAGTTACTGGTTCAAACGGTAAGCAGACTGTAAACCAGAAAGCTCCTGATAACAAAAATCTTTCTTCCTTTGTTCACCTTTTTAAATATTTTTGCATATTTACATGTGAATATCTGTTTCTGATGATCTGTAATGACATAACTTGTAAAAGCTCCCCTAGTTTTTCCTTTGTTTAAGCCTCCCCTGGGTGATATAAGCAAGCAACATAATGCAAAATTATATAAATATACTGATAACATGCAGTTGTACAATTCCACTGATCCTTCAGGGATTGTCATCTTTCATTCATAAATCTCTCTCCTTATGTCAGCATACCAGTGAGTATAAACAATTACAGCTAAGCAAAACAAGCTGAAATAGTAATGGAAAATAAATAATAATAATACTGCCAGGATGTGCTTGACTTTTCACATTGCTGCTGGCCCATATAAAGGCATATAAAGGGCAGCTTTGATCACATTTTGCTAATGTGTCTCCTCATTATTTTCACAGTCTTGTGAAAGAAGACACTTGTTTAGCTTCCTGGAGAGTGGGATTCATTTACCTTTGTACACAGAATGGTAAGAGTTTGGTCATTCTTAACATAAAAGCCCCTTTCATACATTAATCGGACGGCATCTAAGCGTTCAGGTCCAGACACAAGATTGAACCTTTGATTGAACCTAGTAAGATTTAACATTCATCACTTTCAACACAGCACATGGTTAAACTGCTTTTGGTCCACATGTGCAGAGACTTTAATTGCTCATTCTTATGCCATGACTCTGTCACTGCTGTGGGTGTATCTGAATGACAGGATTTACTACATTAAAGGTCTCCAATAAGCATTTTTGTCTGCCTTAAGAGGGTTTACGAGATGCTAAAAACTCATTGCCATTTTCATTTCTAATTGAATTAATTACGATAATGCACTTTTTATTGAAGTGGCACACAGTTTCAAAATGGATTTTAAAAATATTTAACAGTTTACAAAACACGATGTACAACTGCACTGCATTGTTTTTAAAGTCCACTACATTTTAATATTGTGTCTTTAATATTAATATTGTGTCTTTCTACTGCATCTCCTTCATCAATTGTGCTCGGCACAGCAAACTGATTTATGAACACTGTTTCAGAAACCTTTATCGCCGGCTTCTTGCCTTTAATGTTCTTTTTTTTGGTTTGTTTTTTTAACCTTTTCTGCCCAGTTGCATCTATTCTGATCTGCATCAACCTCAAGCTGCTCGATGTTGTCTTGTGCAGTAAAATTGGGCCCTTAGTTGCTCTGCACCAATGTTTTGTTCTCATTTTGTTTTCTGTTTGTTTCCTGTTCCCTTTGATCACACTCTCAAAACCAATTTCCTCGCCCCTGCCTGTATGTAAATAAGTGCATAACTGTGTTTGACAGTAAAAGACCGCTTTTTGCTTTTGCTCGGTCTGGAGTAAATTTTGAATTATTTCCAAAGATGACCCTTAATAAGCTCTAATATGTTAAGAATGGGCTGCTTGATTAGTAGATGGCGAACTGGTGTTTACACCCACTTGTGAAAAATGAGATTACATAATTTTGTTTCTCTGCTAAGAGCAAGAAACTCATTAGCCTCCCTCTCTTCATCTTTTTACTTCATCTTCTTCTTGTCACTTCAATTTTCTGTATCCATTTTCTTGCTTTTTTCTGCTCTTGATCTCTTTCTGCTCCTTGTTATTCCCACTCCTTATCTCCCACTGTACAAATCATCAACCACTCTAACACGTATTCAAATCACCCAAACAAATCAGATTCAGTCAGACGGGGTATTCGGCACTTTCTATACTTGTGCAGGTGTGGCTGTGGCTGCTGTTCTGTATTCGTGCAAATTGAAAACTTGAAACATAATTAGATATTTTTCTTTTTGTTTAGAGATCTGGTTATACCTCTTTTCACCAGTGTTGTTCCTGCGCCGAATCTCAAACTGGTTTTTTGCATCTCAATTCAAAAAAATTTATTCCAGTGCCTAAAAGGTGGCAGCAGTTGGATCCACTGCTGTCAGTGGCTATATGTGGCGCATTCTCAAAAGGCACCAAGGCAGAACTGTTTCCACACCAGAGCTGGCAAAATAGGAAAAGATATATTCAAAAGATCCTCACCAGCAAGGCACCGTCCTGACTGCAGATCAGATAGAGGTTTCTGAAACAGTGTTCATAAATCAATTTGCTGTGCCGAGCACAACTGATGAAGCAGTAGAAAGACACAATATTAATATTAAAGACACAATATTACGTAGTGGACTTATAAACAATGCAGTGCAGTTGTACATCGTGTTTCATAAACCATTTAGCCATTGGCTAAGTCCTTACAGCCTAACTTGTTCCACTGTTCCTCCAAAGTCTTCCATCTTCTTCGGCTTATCCTGTTCAGTGTCGTGGGGGGCTGGAGCCTATCCCAGCTGTCATAGGGCGAGAAGCAGGGTACACCCTGTACAGGTTGCCAGCCTGTCGCAGGGCTAACACAGAGAGACAGACAACTATTCACACCTATGGGCAATTTAGAATCACCAATTAACCTAACCCCAGTAAGTGCATGTCTTTGGATTGTTGAAGAAAACCCACGCAAACACGGGGAGAACATGCAAACTCCACACATCCGGTCAGCAATGAACCTGAACCCCTCACACAGCATATGACATGCTCAGTATTTTAGCATGGTACTGACAATCCTCACTCTACAAATCACCGCTGTCACTAACACCTCTGTTTTCCTGTGAGGTGTGTGCTTGGGTGCCTTACCTATACAAGTCCATGTCTGCTGTATTCCCCAGCACTCCACTCACTCTGAGTCAGCCTCTGTCTGTGTGTCAGAGGGATGAGATGAATATGCATCATATTAAAATTAGGGCCATTTCCACACTGTTTGCAATAGCCAGACCTATGTGGGAACTGTTGCCGTGGTGACAAGCATATAAAAAATAAAAAAACAGCAAACATTAATAAAACCTATACGTAGGATTTGAACTTTAAAACAAAATCACTCAGGATGTGACTTATTAAGGAGTGGGCATATCTAACTTTGTAGTTGAGGAGAAGTCATATAACATTACTGTTACAAAGTACATGAGTCTGATCCACCTTGAGCTTCAGGTTTTTGCACATCTGCCGCATGGACTGTTGGCAGTCTTGGTTCACAGCAGTGCAGGCGTATCCGTTCATTTCACAGCTGTTTAAACCTGAAGTGACTATCTGGTGTTACATGTTATGATGCATGGATATGAGCCCATGATGTATGTGTCAGGTGAAGCAAGGTGATGCATAGACTGTCTGACAGAGTCAGACAGGCTCTTATCCATCATTATGCCCAGAGCAATACCAGAACACTGAACAGCAGGGCGTGCTACAGAACTTTTTTAAGGCAAAAATATCTTCTTGCTAAGGTATATTTTGCAGGAAGGTCAGAGATCAACTGCCAGTGAGTGACTCCCACTGTCTTGGGGGGCAAATTCAAGGTAGGGGTCAAGGTGGAGAACCTGCACTGCAGGCATTCCAGGCTGCAACTATCTAGTGAGCAAAGCTAACAACAACTTAAAAGTGATGCAGCAATGATTTCAATTAGCAATGCTGACAACATCACAGCAAAAATATCAAAGGGAAGAATCATTGAGGCATACGACCACAGAGAGCCTGCAGTTTATTATATACAGTAACACTTTGCTAGGCAGCACAGGGCTGTTGATGAGTTTATCCATCAGGGATCTGCTGTTTAGTCACCTGCCTTGATAATTATTATGCACTGTCTCTGGGCACATCTTCTCTCTTCATTCATTCTTTATGCAAAATAAAACTGTTTAGCCTCTCCCTGTCCTAAATCCCTTCTCATAGTTTGCAAAAAAATGCTCTGCAGTCACAACAGTGACACCCATTAACCTACAGAGCAGCGGTGAAATGGTTGATAATTAACTGACATGAATGGAGTTTCGGTGTGTGTGTGTGTGTATATATATATATATATATATATATATATATATTTATATATATATATATATATATATATATATATATTAACAAAGATTATACACAGTTCAGAATTAAGCACACATAATTAGTGTCTTTGTCTCTCATAACAGGTTAGTAGAATAAAAACAAAAATGCTACCGTGTTATTTGGGCTGTTCATGCTGCCCATAAATTGATAAAATTAATGAAGTTAAGAAAAATAAAATAAAAGATGTTGTTTATATGCTAAAAATGGGCTGTGTTACTGCTAGGCAACACGACGACAGCATAATATCTGATATAGATGAGAATGTTCAGGGGGCTCAGGATGTACCTGTATGCCATCCTTCTCAGACAGTGCAGCCTTTTCTTATGTGTTCAGCTGAGCAGCTGTTGTTTCTTTATGTTCCTTTAGGCAAGCAGTGAATAATATCCTGGTTTAGTGAATAGCAACAGGGCATCCAGTACCTCAAACAGACGTCCCAGTGGTGGAGTACAAGGCATAGCCTGCTGTGCTGAGCCAGCAGACAAAGTGCAACAGTAACTTTTTACACACAGAAAATTCTTTTGTTGAACTCGAGTGTTTTGTTGACACAGAAAATGCACTTTGGATTTGATAAGCTCTCCATCATAAAGCCTGCGTTTTTGAACAGAACAAAGTATCCAGGCGTTTGTTCTCTGAGTAGATTATGTTTGATGTTCCTTGACGTTCAACCAACAGCTGAGAGCAGCAAGTTTCCAGTCATTGCCTGGGGAATGGTGCAAGTAATTCTGGAACAGGGTAAAGCGGATATCAATGTAACTGGACACGTGAAGGCAGACACATAAAAAAAATTAATAAAAGTATGTGTCACCACATTACAGCATCCTCAGAGATGGATTATGCAGATTTTCAGAGCCAAAATTGGAATAAATTTTTACTTCTGATCCATAACTTCTTGCTGATGTAAAGCTGTGATAAAAGATAGCTATCACATACTAAAACAGAACAATGGGCTGCAAAGTTAAGTGATTTACCACTATGAGGCAAATAAAGGGTCCAATATTTTATCAGCCACTTTCTATCAGAGCCCACTCATCATCCAAATCATCATTCATCACATAAAACTTTAATAAGTTCATAGTAGACAATTTCTTTTATGAAGATTTATGAGGTTTAATGTAACAGCAGGCTCTGATGTGTAATTTTCTATTTCAAACATGCGTTAGAGATACTATCATGATTCTTTCTGTGGAGTACAAGTTTCACTTGTGGGACCAGCATTGTCAGAGTTATGAATGTAAGAAGGAATTTCGTAGTGCTGAGACCCATTGATGGTCACATCGCTTTTAAATCCTGACGGGACATTTTGTCTTTTTAGATTTTCAGAAAACTGCTCATCAAAGAACTCAAAGTCTCTCCTTTCCTCCTCCTCAGACTTGGGCACGCATTGGGGAGAAGCCGAGCAGAGTTTAGTGAGGTAAACTGAATGAAATGTGATGTTTGCTCACAGAATATTTATCATACATCTCCGGCTCCCCGTCAGATACATTTATCTCTTCCTTGTCTGGGTGCGCTCCCTCAGTCACCCTCTAGATTTTGAAGTACCTCAACACCTAAAAGATGCAACTGTCACTGAGCGCTAATGCACACAGATGCACACACAGTCACGGACATCAAGCAGAGTTAACAGGCCCATTAATGCTGAATGGCAGCCCTGCATTGAGCCGTGTACAAGTCCTTTCCATCTTTTAAAGCAGAGCTTTATGAGCTCTGTCATGAAACTAGATGGGATATTTCACAGCCCAGGCCATTAAATGCAGTCAACGCTGTGTTGTACACACAAACAAATGCACACACACGTGCACACAATGCTTTATTACACCTGTACCCCCTTTGTTTTTCCTAATCCTGCATAATAAGCTGTATAACAATAGCACATGTTCAGCTGCAGGTCACCTTGGAAACAGCTACCAAATTATTGTTTTTGCATTAAAAAAAAAGAATTCAAACGCTCAAACATCTACAAGGGTGCATGGAGTCCATTCATCGACCCCCTCTGTTAGGAATGCTGATTGTTTAGACCCTGCTTTTTTTTGTTTCTTCTTTTCTTTTTTCTTTTTTTATTAAATCACATTTTCTTTTCTGTCTAGACACAGGATGAAATCCCCGGCTAACACCACATGGGGTTCTGAGCATTCGTGGCAGGCCAACCACTGAGACTGACTGTGAATATCAGAGGGAGAGACAGAGACAGGAAAACAGTGTTGATGGCGGCAGAATCTGCTTGCTTTGGCCCTGGCTGCATTTCTGCATCTACTCACCTTACCCACTTTCTTTCTGTCAGTCTATCTGTACCCCCCCCCCCCCCCCCCCCCCCCCCACCACCACCACCACCACCCCCCACCCCCCAGAGAAGAATATATGTCCTTCATTTTCTCTATATGTCATTTCAGCAGAGTGCTTTGTTTTGTTTTTTTTAAGTTTTACACTCATTTTTGGAGAAAAACATCTACTATTACACAATATCAGGTCCTGTTTTACCTTAGGAATGAAAACAAAACAGCCATAATAATTTAAATATATCTTACTGAAAGTGAAAATGGCAAGAACATTATGGATCTACTGGGATTTCTTATATAACCATGTGTAAACACTGCAACTGTTAAACACTGCCCTCACTGCCATACCATAAAAAATCCTCATAACAATCATCTATAAAAATCAGTCTTAATTCAACATAAATTAGCACTTAGAACACAAAACATCAAAAAAAAAATTCTTATTGAAAACTAATCTCTGTGTTTAACACCTTGTACATGTTTCCCACGCTTTTATAATAATAATTTATGGTGCTTTTATAATCTTATGACCCTCCAACCCTTCTTATGACCTCTGTTTTAATCTCAGCTCAGAATAATGAATTCTGATTTGTTTATTTTCAGATTGTTTTATTACATTGAGGGTGCTTGTGCTTGCAGGTGCAAATAACGTAGCATTGAAAACACTTTTAGCTACAGCATTTTATTCTATACACTTCAAGCATTTTATCTACCTCACATCCACGACCACCAATTAGCCTTAAACACGTGTCTTTGTACTGTGGTAAGAAGCCAAAGTACCCCAAAGAAAACTTTTTACTATGAGGTAATAGTGCTAACCACTGCATTACTGTGCTACCATACTTCAGATTGCATGTCTGCTTCAAGGCACCATCTCTCAGTGGAGCCTCTGACCTCTGTATGACCTCTGTTCCTTATGTGCACCATATGTAGTATGATCACTCCTATGCTGTTTTACTCTTTCACTGTTTGGTGATTCCCCTGTGACTCTTCAAAGACCTTCAAAGAAGATCTTAGCTGACACAGGATGAGAGGCAGGATACACCCTGGAGAGGTCACCAGACTATTGCAGGACAGAGCAAAAATTATAAACATAATCATGCATATAGGCATACATGCTGGGTTTTTTTCAACTTTTTCCAACTAGGGCATTTCAGAGCTGCTAGCATCAGCGTGAGCTGATTTGGTAGCATCAGTTCTCCTCATTCTCCAAATCTTCAGCTCTGTCTTGTACATATTTGGCATTTTATTGTCGTTCTTCTCGGAGAACACGGTGGTGCGCTTTAAAAGGACAGATCCAAATCACGGCATCCATCAGTGCAGCGATTTCATGCCACTTGAGTTTGGTATCTTTGCACTCACCAGCCAATCCAACCGAATCAAAAGGTGGCAAGATAGCGTCACAAGAGATATTATAGCAGCTGAACAGTGAGTGCCCTGCTGCTAAAGCACAGTGATTTGGTTTTACAAGTACTGAAATGAAAAGCTCAGCATGAATTGTTTGTATATCTGTGAGATCATACACCTGAAAACTATTCATAATTGATCCTAATCTGCATCTCAGAAAGATACTGACGGGGCTGTTGGCTTGACACTCATGATACAAATTTTCTCCTTCTACCTGATCCAACTCCCCTCTCACTCTTTCATATATTCAGGGAAGCAACACAATATATTTTAGAAATATTAATTAACAGGAAGTGAAAGCTGGTAAATTGGTAGCCTGTCTTGCCAGAAAACATACCTTTTCTCAGATTCTTTTTATAATAAAATCAAAGAAAAACCCAAATAAGTACAGTAAAAATTACCTTAATTCATGCTCTGCAGTATCACTTTGTGTTTTCCTGAGACTGGAACGAGTTTGTGACTACAATGGTCTTTACTGGGGTGAAAAACAGCTCCAACTCTGTGCTTTCCCCTGCAGTCTGCTGCCATCATGTGGCAAACACGAAGCAAGACTCAACCCTTTTTTTTTGCAGATGCAGAAAACGTACCTATTATGACAAGTAATCCCTTCAAGACAAAAACCTGGGCTTCAGTCTGCCATGGTACGGTCATCTCAGACACACAGCTCTGGCTTAAAGGGAGGTTGGCCTTGAAGAAAATGATAAACTAACTGGCCTTACTAAAGCCCACGCTAGTTAAATAGAAATTATTTTAAATCATTAATCAAGCAAAGCTGCTTTAATAAATTCCAAGAATAAAAGTATGGGACTAGAAATAAGCATAGCATACACACTTTAATGACAGGAAGCTGTCAAATTATTGCACTTATCACTCAGTTATTTCTCAGAGCTCAGATCTCCTGCTAAGTTCATTTTAAGGTTCACAACAGTCACCTGGGAAACATTAAGAAAGTCTTTCACACAGTTAAACACATACGAGTTGTTTACCAGCTGCATAACAGCTGAAGCTCAGTTGCTTTTCTTGGCATGTTTTCTTTAAAAAAAACTAAAAATGAATCATTAATTTGATATACTAGAGCAAAGTCTGTGATTAGGCATGTTTTTCTCTGATGAGTTAAGTGTTTTTTGTGCAAATACCCATAATTTTTAAAATCCTGTCAATTTGCAACTTTGTCAGATTTAATTCAGTAACCTAATTTCTTTGTCATATTTCTATGGAAGCCCAACATAATTTAGCAAATATCTCTTTAGCCGCCAATCAGCCACAATAATAAAAGCACTGGTACATGAAGTGAATTCTTCTGATCATCTTTTGAAGGACAATGTTCAGTGGGGGAAACAGAGCATTCATGTGGATGTTTGTTTAACATGTACCGCCTACCTCAACAATGTAGTCAAATGGCACACCTTCATGGGGCATTCCCTAACAGCGGGGGCCTGCCTCAGTGGGACAATGCATCCATTGTCGCATGCATACAATGCACACTAAAATCAAGCACCAAAGTGCTGTATAATGAAGGCTTTGTGAAGGGAAGGGAGCTCAAGCTACTATTAGTCAACAGCAGCTAGTCCTATCCAGCAGACAGGAAAAATTAAAACACAATTAATAAAATTCTGTAAAATTACTTTCAGCTGGATTTAAATAATGGCAGCTTGGCCTGATATTCAATGCCACAAAAACACTTGAGCTCAAACCAGTTTACAAGTTGTGGTGATTCTAGGCTCTGTTGGTGCACTGGGTGAAAATTCACAGGGGGCCTCCAACCAGCATTTGTCACCATCGTATTATAAATAATCTGACACCAGCAACAATAATTCTGTAAAATGAGAAGTAAATAATTTCTCTTTAAATGGCAGAGTCCATGTTTATTTCAGTAACAATGACCAAGACCAAGTTAACTGGCTGTGTGTTAATAACTACACTGCTCAAAAACAAACAAAGGGAACACTCAAATAACACATCCTAGATCTGAATGAAATATTCTCATTGAATACTTTGTTCTGTACAACGTTGAATGTGCTGACAACAAAATCACACAAAAAATGGAAATCAAATTTATTAACCAATGGAGGCCTGGATTTGGAGACACACAAAATTAAAGTGGAAAAACACACTACAGGCTGATCCAACTTTGATGTAATGTCCTTAAAACAAGTCAAAATGAGGCTCAGTATTTTGTGTGGCCTCCACGTGCCTGTATGACCTCCCTACAACACCTGGGCATGCTCCTGATGAGATGGCAGATGGTTTCCTGAGGGATCTCCTCCCAGACCTGGACTAAAGTATCCACCAACTCCTGGACAGTCTGTGGTGCAACGTGACGTTGGTGGATGGAGCGAGACATGATGTCCCAGATGTGCTCAATCGGATTCAGGTCTGGGGAACGGGCGGGCCAGTCCGTAGCTTCAATGCTTACACCTTGCAGGAACTGCTGACACACTCCAGCCACATGAGGTCTAGCATTGTCCTGCATTAGGAGGGACCCAGGGCCAATCGCACCAACATATGGTCTCACAAGGGGTCTGAGGATCTCATCTCGGTACCTAATGGCAGTCATGCTACCTCTGGCGAGCACATGGAGGGCTGTGCGGCCCTCCAAAGAAATGCGACCCCACACCATTACTGACCCACTGACAAACCGGTCATGCTGAAGGATGTTGCGAGCAGCAGATCACTCTCCACGGCGTCTCCAGACTCTGTCACGTCTGTCACATGTGCTCAGTGTGAACCTGCTTTCATCTGTGAAGAACACAGGGAGCCAGTGGCGAATTTGCCAATCCTGGTGTTCTCTGGCAAATGTCAAGCATCCTGCACGGTGTTGGGCTGTGAGCACAACCCCATCTGTTGACGTCGGGCCCTCATACCATCCTCATGGAGTCGGTTTCTAACGGTTTGTGCAGACACATGCACATTTGGGGCCTGCTGGAAGTCATTTTGCAGGGCTCTGGCAGTGCTCCTCCTGTTCCTCCTTGCACAAAGGCAGAGGTAGCAGTCCTGCTGCTGGGTTGTTGCCCTCCTGCAGCCTCCTCCACATCTCCTGGTGTACTGACCTGTCTCCTGGTAGCGCCTCCAGTCTCTGGACACTACGCTGACAGACACAGCAAACCTTCTTGCCACAGCTCGCATTGATGTGTCATCCTGGATGAGCTGCACTACCTGAGCCACTTGTGTGGGTTGTAGAGTCCGTCTCATGCTACCACGAGTGTGAAAGCACCACCAACATTCAAAAGTGACCAAAACATCAGCCAGAAAGCATAGATACCGAGAAGTGGTCTGTGGTCCCTACCTGCAGAACCACTCCTTTATTGAGTGTGTCTTGCTAATTGCCAATAATTTCCACCTGTTGTCTATTCCATTTGCACAACAGCATGTGAAATTGATTGTCAATTAGTGTTGCTTCCTAAGTGGACAGTTTGATTTCACAGACGTTTGATTTACTTGGAGTTATATTATGTTGTTCAAGTGTTCCCTTTATTTTTTTGAGCAGTGTATGTGTTTTATATTCTTTCGGCCTGCCGGCTACGCTAACAAGCTGACTGATGTGTTCTTACAGAGCTGAACACACTGGATTGCTCCGCTAGATAAATTAGCTCATCTTTAATGTCAAAATAAACAGAAATAATATGATGCTAGTGGAAGTTGCGTGTCTCTCCTGCACAGTTGTTATTGTTTGTTCCATTCACCACTGTCTTGCTTTTGTCTCCTTTTTTTTTATTTTTTAACTCCCTGAAGGATAACTCCTGTTTATTTTCAGTGTGTGGCTTTGTTTGCTGTCATTAGGTTTGTTGAAACAGGAGTGAGTGGAGTCAGGTGGGGCCCCCTTAGAGAGGTCAGGTCCCTCCATTGCAAACTTTCTGTGATGGTTCCTGCAGGCCCTGTTCTTTTTCTGCTTCTTTCCTCTCTCTTACTCTCACTGCTGGTTTGTTGCTCTGCCTTTGGGCGGGGCTGGACTGTTTTCTCATTCAACCTGCTTTCGATTTGCTCATCATCTCCCTGGGATAAAAGGCCAGCTGAAGCCTCCATCCTTTACCAGATCATTGTTACTCCTGTGGTGATAAACAGACTTGTTTTGTAAGTGATTTCTGGATGACTGACAATGTTCTCTTGTCTCTGGTCCTAGTTCTCACTGGCGTGTGCCTTGACTGGACTCAAGTGTCCTGCAACCTGAAGAAAGTTGCACTTACTTGCAAAACAACAGCTTGCAACCCCTTGTTGATACCTTGGAAAATTTACCTGCTTGTCCCCTCTCCAAGATTCTGTCCTGTGGAGTCATTGTCTGTCTCTCTCCACCTCCAATTCAGTCAAAAGACTCAAAAACACAAGCCAAATTCTCACTTACATAATGAAACCCTGAACCTGACTCCATACATTGCTTGTGTAAATAAAAGTTAAACTTGCACTGGTCTCCTGGGTCTTGCTATTGAGTCCACTCCTCTTTGTGATTATGACAATTTGCACATTGCTGCTGCTGTAATTTAGTTTGTCAGCCCTCGGGGGTGGGGTGGGGTGGGGGTGGGGGTTGAAGCACTTCCCTGGTGGCAAACTGCATCCGTGTTTAAAAGAAATACACAGAATGCACAAAATAAACTCAGTGCACAGTAACAAATTATAAACCTTTCAGGTTCTGAACATTGAGAAGGGAGGTGTTTGCATTTTTAAAAGAGCAAAAAAAATGAAAATAGCTCCATCCATCCATCCATCCATCCATCCATCCACTTCCGCTCATCCTGTTCAGGGTGGCGAGGGGGCTGGAGCCTATTCCAACTGTCATAGGGTGAGAGGCAGGGTACACCCTGAACAGGTCGCCAGCCTGTCACAGGGCCAACACAGAGAGACAAACAACTTTTCACACTCATGCTCTCATTCACACCTATGGGCAATTTAGTGTAGCCAATTAACCTATCCCCAGAAGGTGCATGTCTTTGGAATGTGGGAGGAAACTGGAGTTCCTTAAAATTAAGGCTGGCATACTGTCCGCCAGATTTCAAGCAGAAATTCATCTGGTGCTATGCCACGAGAACCAACTCTTAAATACTGAAGCAAGCTGTAAAACAAGAGGAGGGAAAAAAGTGACAAGGTGGCGCTGGCCCAAGGCAGACAAAATAGACAAAACAATGCCAGATAAGACAGCAGAGGGGAGGCCAGAGAGTGCAATAACCCTTCAGGTTACACAACCTGGGATGGGCACAACCACAAGCCAGATTATGTCAATGAAAATACCAGCTATATTATTGCTATGATTGTAGTTTTGCTACAGTAATAGCCCCGTACACCTCATACAGCTGTGATGACATAAGGAGACCTAAAGAATGAAGGGACACTGAAAGCCTGCTCTGACTGCTACAACTGAAAAACATCCAACCACACTTATTGTTGCTTTGAACACCCAATTGAAAACCACATTGAACTATGCCCTAAGGCCATCACCAAGAAAGACACCGCTCCAGGACAAATGAATGAGAGAGAGAGAGAGAGAGAGAGGGAAGCCTAGCTGATTAGAGCCCAGAGAAATGCTGCCCACTAACTTCCAGGTGAACTACCAAGCCCTCGCAAACAGAGAGGGTGGAGAGGTGAACAAAAGGAAAAATCCAGAGTCCAAAACAAAAGTCTTTCAAACAGCCAGTAATTGTAGATTTCATGGTTTTGTTTGCGCCGACCATCTTTACTACTTCTGAAGTCACACAGTGTGAGTAACGATGACACTATATATGCTTTCCCAGATCCAAAATGATATGAATCCAAAATGGCTTATAGTAAACAAACAGTGTGCTGTTTATAGAGCTTTTAAAGTAAAGTCTTCTTTAAGGACAAACAGCCACCGGGGACAGTGGAGAGCTTATGGATACTGGGGATTTTTTTTTTATCACCTTTATATTGATATTTGCTGCCACTTTTTCTATATCATGTATTAAAGTATATTAGTCACACACACACTGGATTAATGAACACTGAATACGTTAAGGTTATTGGGGTAAAGGTAAGGCCTGTGATATTTACATGGTTAAGTGAGATGCAAGAACATCACTGGTTCACATGACATTGTAACCTCATGTTGTATTTTGGGACGTCTTATGACAGGTAGGCTCCAAAAGAGGAGTTCTGCAGACCCGCCTGTGTTTTTGTAACGTAGATTAGCAGAGGTTTCGATAGAAAGTAGATCCTTCATTATGACACCTGCCCGGGCTGTTGTAAACCACTGAGGTACCCTGGTGACGTTTGGTTCTTTAGCCCACATGGGACGAGAGTTGGCAGAGCCTCAACAGGTGATTGGTTGGGATTTAAGTTTCATGGGTTGAGACTTTATGTAAATTAGGAGGGGTCAAAGGCAAGTGGGCAGTTACCATCTTTAACATATAAATGTTGGCCTGCTTTTTGTCTTGCTCTCTTACTTTTTGCTCTTCCCTTTCCTGTCCTCTTCTTCTTCTCTTCCTGTCTCTGCATCTTTCTCTCTTCTTCTCTCTGTCTCTCTATGTGGGTATCTCAGCCTTAACTATGTTACTGTCTGTGTTTTGTGTAACTAAGATGTCTAATAAACAGACTGCACCTGAACCTGCTCATCCCAGTGACTTTTTTGGAAACTTTGGATTTAATTGGGTTTGAATTTTCAGCCAAAAGGAACATGAGGATCCCTAAAAAAAAATTTATTTTTTTTTCAAACCCTAACATTTCAAACCCTAAGAAAGTTTTAAACTGAATAAATTTACTTGTAAGAGTGGTCAAAATTATTCCCAAGCTAATATCTGTGACCCTACAGAAGACCTGCAAGAAGTTTTTTTCTGGTAAATTTAGCAATACTTGGCAAACTCTTGCCTGAAAAGCAAATATAAGGCCATGTGAACACTTACACGATATGGACGAAAGTATTGGACAACCTAGAGGAGCTGCTCAAACACAGAAACTCATGCCATGAAGCTCCCGGCACATCCTTTTCTTGCTGATGTGAATGTCAGAGGATGTTCAAAACTCTGCAGTTATTGAGTCACGTGAGCATTGGCGAAATGAACACACTATGTGCATCAGCCATCCCGCCCACTATGTGTAACTTTATGTGTTCTGCCACTTCATGGCTGAGTTGCTGTGGTTCTTGAACACTTTCACTTTGCAATAACACCACGTACAGTGGATTGTGGAATATCAAGGAGGGAAGAAATTTCATGAACTGACTTGTCTCATTTTATATGCCTGTGGCAATGGGATGAAAAGACAATATAATGTATTTTTAATTACAGAAAATTACTACATCCATGGAAATTTTTGTTCATTATTTGTAGGAACTGTTTTAAGGAAGATGAGGCATTTATTGGTTGTAATATGTATCAACTTTCAGCAGCAGTTTATACTTTGTACATGCCTGTTTATCTTTGTTTACTCCATAAACTGTATATTAATTCTGTGGTTTGTTGCCACTGTTGATTTTTCCACTTGGCCAGCTTCTGTTTATTGTTACTTTAATTTGACAGCTACAGACTCTGACATCGCCCCTGTTTCGCCTCATGGTAATAAAGTAATAAAGTTCCATTCAGCTGAGTAAAGCTGACAAACAGATAGATGGAAAACACTGAGATGGACTGAGAGATAAAGAGATGGAGGGTCAAGAAGACATGACCCAGAAGCAACAGGCAGGTGTGGCACTGGATCGGGTAAACAACAATACAAATCACACATCTGTCAGCATCACTCCACTTCTTTACTACAAAAACACCTACATATCTGTGAGCAGTGGGAGAAGCCCTGCTCCCTGTAAATGCTCAATAACATTTAGATCCAATTATGTTACATTGATGTCAAGTTTGGGCCAACACATGGCAAAATAGTAAAGGAAAGCAGAGGAGAGGGAATATTTTTGGCTCCAGTAGTACTTTGGAGTGATCTGAAAGTAGAGATTTTACATAACTCACTCATCCAGCAGCAGGTTTGACACTCGCTGAATATGTTCAATAATAACCTGGAAAGAAAACCTCAGTGTTTATCATGGTCTTGACTAACTTTAGAAGGAGGGCTGAAGGATCTGAGTGTGTTTTTTTTTTTTTCCAACAGCAGTAGGTGAGATGTTTGTTCTCTGTATAGCTACAGGATGTTCTCAGACTTAAAGCACTTTGTGTTTTTTTTTTTGAACTGAAGTTAGGGGTTCAATACCAACATTACTATAAAAAATAAAATAGTTTCCTCTGCAAATTACTAGAGTTTGTCATTATATTAATAACTTTAAGCATTAATTGGGTTTACAGTAACCTAAAAACACCTAAAAAAAATAAAAGTTCCAAATGCATTTATCTGTCAGCCTACTGCAGCTAAGCTAGACTGAGCTTGTATAATGTATTGTTTTGAAATGGTGTGTGTGAGATAATTTTGGCATGTGTTGTTTTGGGAGAACAGAGACAAAAGGTGACAACATGTCGGTGTTGTGGTTCACTGGCCCTAAGAGGCCATAATACTCATACTAATAATAGCAATGTAGAATGTCTGTGTAGATTCTCAGTCATCCAGGTCATAGTAGTCTCTGGAGCTTGAAAAAAGGCGACTGGACTTCCAGTCGCCTTTTTTCAAGCTCCAGAGAGCAATGTAGAATAATCCAGTAGTGGCTGGTTTTTGATATTAGCATTATATTAGTTTCTACGCTTTCGTGAACACGTGTAAAATCGTGTTTATTTTCCTTGATCCTTGGAATTTGGAAGCAGTAAAAAGTGCACGGGTCTCAGCTGCAGTGGACTGTAAATAAACTGCTTTCCCTCCTCTGTGTGTCTTTCATCAACTGTCAGGTGCTCTGCTCTCCAGGGAGAACTAAAGCTGCGGACTCCTGGGACTCCAGACCCTCCCACCGGGTGTCCGGTAGTCCCGACCTATTCACCTGTCGGGAGGAGGCGGCTGGAAACCAGTCAGCGGTGCTGGGAGCAGTGGACCGGGAGAGAAGAAACAGTAACGCATCCACCACCGGAGGGGAGGAAAACTCCATGTTCACATCCAGAACATCCCGACTAAAGTGACGTCCGCCGGTCAGTGAAAGTCCGTGTTACGCAAACTAAAGAGGCTAGATGTGATAATGTTGTTCACTACAACTCCCAAGGTGGTCATTTTGACCTTTTTTAAATTTTGCAGTGTTATATCTTTGTTGCTATAAACCCCATGTAACTATAGGACCCTGACTTTTCCTAAATATGTGTATATTGTATTTTAACATTGTCATTTAATTAAAATTACAAGACACAAGAGAGTTATGAGTGTTTCTACCTAGAACTCCCTTAGGCAGTCATTCTGACCACAATATTTATTTAATTATTTACATAAGTTTATAATAAATAAATTTGATATGTATAAATATAACTATATATTATTCAATAAAAGATCAAAGAATACATGGCGCTGAAATGTTACTAATCAACTAAAGATGGTTGAGGCCATGGTCATAGCAGTATTGACCATATGCATATACAGCGTAATTTGATTAAATTAGATGCTCTTTGATCCCTGATAGCTACCACTTGCTGATCATTGTTGATCGGCAAACTGTCCTGGTATTCTCAAGAACTGACAAAAGGTGGCTGGACTTTTGAAGACATTTCACCGCTTATCCAAGAGGCTTCTTTAGTTCTAAAACCAAAAGGGGGGTGGGGGTTGTCCCCTTTGGAGGTGGTTGTTGACCCATTGTTATACATGAGCCAAGGTGTTAAAAAAATGTATGGGTTCCTACCCCAAAGGATTTCCTGTGAGACCTTGTCATTTAAGGTGACCTCAGTAGGCCAAATAAAATAAGCACCTGGAAGGGATCACGAGGCTGTACAGTAGGAAGCTGACAGCTGGTGTCATAAGCCACCACGTCTGTTCAATGAGGTCGTTCACAGTGGACATAGATGGCCTCTTTCATTCCTCTTTCAAACCATCTTTGTTCTCAGTCCAAAATGTGAACAGTGGCAACCTCAAAAGGCATGTAGTGATCCCAACTGGGCCTTCATCAAATCAGTGAACATGCACAGGAAAGAAAGTCAGACACCAACTAGGGAGAAAGCGAATGACAAATGGAGCAACATTGTCGTCCCTTATGTGGCAGGTTTGTCATAAAAATGCAGGAGAATTTTCTCCAAGCATGACATCCCAGCCACACTCTCAGACATAAACTGGTCCCGAGGACAAAACTCCCAAACCCAAGCTCAGCATGACCTGGCCAGTGTATGGCCAGGTCATGTTTGTAAATGAGAACTAGTTCTCAAACATTTTACCTGGTAAAATAAAGGTTAAAAAAATAAAAATAAATAAATAAAATAAAATAAAGCATGGTGAGCACGGGGTGCTCTGATCTATACCCACTCAAACCTTACTTCAGGCAACTTCAATAGGTCACGTGATTTGGGTGGGGGTGGGGGTGTCACAGTGGTTCTACCTGAAAACCCTGGTGGTAATGACTCCAGGGTTTAAATACCTGGGATTCTCCAACCTTTGGTGGAGAAACCTGAAGAAGCTTCTTGGATAAAAGTGGCTTCAAAAAAATATAAAGCAGTGTTTGACATAAAACCCCATGTAACTATAGGACCCTCACTGTTCCAAAATGTGCATATTGTATTCTAACATTGTCAGTTTATTAAAATTACAAACCGCAAAACAGTTGTGAGTATTTCTACCTCAAATTCCTGTAGGCTTTTGTTCTGACTGCCACAGATTATTTGCATAAATTTATAACAAACAAATAAAATTTGTATAAATAGAATTTATAATCAATAAAAAAATTAAAGAATACATGGCTCTGTAATGTTACCAATCAACTAAAGATGGTTTTGGCCATGGTCATAGTGGTCATATCAACCATATGCATAAATTCTGTGTAATTTTGGGGAAACTGGATACTTTTTGATCACTGATGGCTACCATATCTTCACATTTTGGACCAAGAAGGTAGATGGTTTGAAAGAACCGTGAAAATATATATATATATATATATATATAGGAAGAGATTATGCATTTAGTACAGATGTATCCAAATATAAAAGTATAGAGGTCAGAACACCACCTAAGGGTGTTCTGACATGTCTTTCACTTCATAGTATTAGTTGTCCCTGAGCTTGAGTTTGTACCTTTTTGCATGTATTGCACTCTGTGTCTTTTTCAGTATGCGTGACTGTATGCTGCCCAGAGGTGACAGCGTGTTTCCTGTGAACTGAAAGGGAGTTTGTCACCTCTCTTTGTAAATTTGTCACTTGTCTTCATAAGCTGTGCGAACTCCGCTCTGGCTAGAGAACAACACAAAGGTGGTGAGTAACAGAATATTTTTACCTCTTTGATGAGGCACTTCGCAGATCGTCGTTTTGAATTATGGTTAGTTGCACTGCTGTTTTCTGAGCAGCCACATCACTCATACTTCTCTGCAGGCACAACTCACTGCACTTCAAATGAAACTGATTCCTTTGTGTGTGTGGACAAGTGAAAATATGCTTTACAAGTGCTTAAAGGATTCCTTTATACACAAGTGCTAACACGGATTGTTGAGATGTAGCATTAAAGGATGTGAGGGAAAGAAGGTAGTGCCTGTCCTCACTTGAGTGGGGAGTTAATCCGTCCATTAAGATACTTAAAGAGCACTTTTATTGATGCTGTTGGGCTGCAGGGTAAAAGACAATATTCATAACAAAACCTTTTACTGTGTCAGCGCTAAATTTGCCTTACACAGGTCTGTTTCTACCGCCTATTAATCAGTTACACATTTTTATCTAAACACATGGGAGTGCTTTTAACCTTTAATTTCGTCATCCTTCCTTTAGTTCTTTTACCATGGAAGCTATGGCCAAGTTTGACTTTGAAGCTACAGCAGAGGATGACCTGAGCTTCAAAAAAGGAGACTGCTTGAAGGTAAGGATTACACACACACACACACACACACACACACACACACACACACACACACACACACACACACACACACACACACACACACACACACACACACACACACACACACCACAAACCCTCCCTTAGTTTGTTTTTAGCAGCATAGCACTTATCTCATGAGTTATAAAAAGCTCTCGGTATGCAAAAACATTGGGGACTTATATGTTGCACATATTGCAGAGCATTGTGGTGTTTTATCAATGACTGAAAAACAATAGTGTACTGTCTTGTTCTCTGAAGCCTCCTCAATACTATGTGCAGCCACCCATGATTGCATCCCGCTGCTTAAGCTCAAGTTTCTTTCCTGCTTGTGTCGTCATTGCAACAAAAACCTAAAAAAATTAATTTCTTCTAGACAGAAATAAGCAGAGGCAAACACACAAATAACATGAAAGTAAATAAAAAGCTACAATGATTCTGCAAGCAATTCTCATTGCTTTTGCATTAATTCAGCACCTTGCTCAAGAAGCAAGTTTCAGTAAGCATATAGACCCTCACTCTTGAGCTACGTGCACTTTATTGCAATTAAATGGGTCTATAATGCGGTGACACATTTCAAAATTATGTGAACAATGGAAAAAAAAACACTTCAGTGGAATTTACTTGTAAATTCTGTGTGTGTGTGTGTGTGTGTGTGTGTGTGTGTGTGTGTGTGTGTGTGTGTGTGTGTGTGTGTGTGTGTGTGTGTGTGTGTGTGTGTGTGTGTGTTTCCGGTGTAAAGCTCTCACCAAAGCTGTTGAAAGTGAAGGTTCTAACACAAATGTGTTGGTTACTGTAAACAGCCAGATGGTCAATTTATTGGTGTTGTGCAGTACATTACAGTGAAAGTAAATTCATTGTACCAGGAATTCAAATACTTGTATAAGTGTTCAGCATGTAGACATACACTAAAAATACACAAGGAAATAGAAAAAAAACCCCAAAATACTCGGTCTCTAAATACTTTTCACAAACACCCACACACACACACAAACCACAAACAAGTACAACTAATCTTAACTTTGTCTCCTCAGTGGAGGCCATCTGGTATTTTGGCCTAGTGAGTGGGCCAAAGGTACTAATAACATCCATCATATACAGTGGCTTGCAAAAGTATTCATGCCCCTTGAACTTTTCCATATTTTGTCACATTACAACCACAAATATAAATATATTTCACTGGAATTTAATGTGAAAGACCAACACAAAGTGGTATACAATTGTGAAGTGGAAAGACAATTATACATGATTCAAAACATTTTTTACAAATGAAAACTGAAAAGTGTGGTGTGCAAAAGTATTCAGCCCCCTTTTCACTGAGTGCAACCAATTGCATTCAGAAGTTGCCTGATGACTGCTAATGACTAAAAAGAGTCCACCTGTGTGTAATCTAATCTCAGTACAAATACAGAATATTGGGGAGTAAACAGCATCATGAAGTCCAAAGAACACAGCAGACAGGTCAGGAATAAGATTGTGGAGAAGTTTAAAGCAGGCTTAGGCTATAAAAAGATTTCCCAAGCTTTGAACATCTCACAGAGCACTGTTCAATCCATTATCCAGAAATGGAAAGAGTATGGCACAACTGTAAACCTACCAAGACAAGGCCGTCCACCTAAACTTACAGGCCAAACAAGGAGAGCACTGATCAGAGATGCAGCCAAGAGGCCCTTGGTGACTCTGGACGTAATGCAGAGATCCACAGCTCAGGTGGGGAAATCTGTCCACAGGACAACTATTAGTCGTGCACTCCACAAATGTGGTCTTTATGGAAGAGTGGCAAGAAGAAAGCCATTGTTAAAAGAAAACCATAAAAAGTCCCGTTTGCAGTTTGCCAGAAGCTGTTGGGGACACAGCAAACATGTGGAACAAAGTGCTTTGGTCATATGAGACCAAAATTGAACTTTTTGGCCAAAATGCAAAACACTATGTGTGGCGGAGAATTAACACTGCACATCACTCTGAACACACCATCCCCACTGTCAAATATGGTGGTGGCAGCATCATGCTCTGGGGCTGCTTCTTTTCAGCAGGGACAGGGAAGATGGTCAGAGTTGATGGGAAGATGGATGGAGCCAAATACAGGGCGATCTTGGAAGAAAACCTGTTGGAGTCTGCAAAAGACTTGAGACTGGGGCAGAGGTTCACCTTCCAGCAGGACAACGACCCTAAACATAAAGCCAGGGCTACAATGGAATGGTTTAAAACCAAACATATTCATGTGTTAGAATGGCCCAGTCAAAGTCCAGATCTAAACCCAATCGAGAACTTGTGGCAAGACCTGAAAACTGCTGTTCACAAACGCTCTCCATCTAATCTGACTGAGCTTGAGCTGTTTTGCAAAGAAGAATGGGCAAAAATTTCAGTCTCTAGATGTGCAAAGCTGGTGGAGACATACCCTAAAAGACTTGCAGCTGTAATTGCAGCAAAAGGTGGTTCCACAAAGTATTGACTCAGAGGGGCTGAATACTTTTGAACACTGCACTTTTCAGTTTTTTATTTGTAAAAAATGTTTTGAATCATGTATAATTTTCTTTCCACTTCACAATTGTATACCACTTTGTGTTGGTCTTTCACATTAAGTTCCAGTGAAATATATTTATGTTTGTGGTTGTAATGTGACAAAATATGGAAAAGTTCAAGGGGTATGAATACTTTTGCAAGCCACTCTATACAAAAGCTATTACACGTGACTCAAAAAAATTAAGGGAACACTTGGTCATTACAGTAAAAAACACAGTCACTTAATCTTCAGGGATATCAATCTGTCCAGATAGGAAACATAAACCACTGTGAATCTATTCCACCTGCTTTAGTGCAAATGAAATTTACAACAGGTGTGCTGGAGAAGCAACAACAAGACAGCTCCCAAAAGGAAATGGTTTTGCAGGTGGTGGCCACAGACCATTTCTCTCTCCTTATCACTCCTGACTGATTTTCCTCTAGTTTTGCTTTTGTTTCCTTGTCGCTGCTGGTAGCACGAGATGTTACCTGCACCCCATTCAAGTTGGAGTCCAGCTCCTCTGAGATGGCACATCCACATGTGCTGAGACAGGCTGTTACACAAGGAGATCTGAATAGAAGTCACAGAAGGGCATCAACCCAGCAGCAGGAGTCTTCCCTCTGCTCCTTTGTTTAACAAGGAACTGGAGGAAGACTGCCACACCCCATAAAATGACCTCCAGCGGAACACTTGTGCATACTTCAGCCAGACTGCAGCTTGATTGGCATTCACCAGAGAACAACACAATTGGTGTAGTTTGAGTGCATATGGTTTTACTTTGAGCTGTACATTAAAACCTGCATTATGTATTGTCAGAGTACAGTTGGCAGCACACAGGCATCTGCCAACTGATAAGAAAGCTGTCAGCATATACTGATAAGCCACAACATTAGCACCACCTGCCTAATAAACCAGACCTGTTCTATCGGCACATGGACAGAGGAGCATTGGTCAAGATCTGTGGTGTCTGGCACTGACATGTTACCAGAGGATCCTTCGGGTCCCTTAGGTGCTAAGTAGGGTTTAATCCCGGTACCCGGGATTCCCGGGAAATGCGATCAGAACCATTTCCCGGGAAACGTTAAGATGGGAAACCGGGAAAAAAGTCGCGCGCGTCGATTTGACTTTCAGAAAGAAAAGAAAGCTTCAGAATGTTAAATTTAAGGAAATATTGAGAGAAGGGTTCGTTTAATGCGAAAAGCATTACTCTTTGGAGTTTCAGGTACGTTCAGCCTCCGTTTAAGGCTGGCTTCAGCCTTCATCTCAAGCGTTTTAATAGAGGTATTACACAGTTGTACTTTTTTCCTCTTTAATGTGTTGAAATCGTAGGCAATGTGTTTAGCTTAAGGTATTTTGTATTATATAATTTTATATTATTATATTGCATTATATAGCCTATAAAATATGCCTGCCCTGAACAATAAAGAAATATCTGTTTAACTTCGAGTGTTTCTTTTCCTCGTTTGCAGCCGCTTACTAACAATCATGAATTAGGATGCGGGCCTAAAAGTATCATGAAATAGATTACTTTAACATATTTCGCTTTTAAAATGGAGTTGAGTAAAATGTATATTTTTTAGGCTATAAGGATTGGCGGCCAGTTTTTCAAAAGACATTCACAACGAACCTACTTTAACCCTCAGACACGGTGTTATAAATTTGCTGTTGCCAGAATGGCAATGACCAAGTCGTAGTGCATTACTCAAGGCCCTGTGTTATGCCATATTATAGTGTAGTACGGTAGTTAACTTTTCAATGACTATTACAGCGTTCCACTGGTGGAGATATAGTGCAACAGATGTCGCCACGACAGCGTGGCTGAGCCTTTATCAATGCTGTGTGGAGATGAACCGTATTGTTTTGCACCAGCAATTGTAAAATATCTTGGTATAATTCCATGTACAATGCAGGAATATTCGAATTATATTTGTTAAGTTAGTGTTGAGGAACGATACAACACCGCATAGCTCGAGCACTCGAATGTTGAGATGTAGGTTTTATTGTATTAATCAAGCCGACGTTGCCCCCTACTGGGCATAACAGGACATAGCTGGAAAGCTACTTCTACATTATCAAAATAGGTTAAGCCCGACACAGGCTACAGAAGGCGTAATTAAAATAAAAAAATAAATAAACTTTTTCCCGGTATTCCCGGGAAATGGCTCGTCTTTTCCCGGGATTTGATTCATGTCATTTTCGGGAAAAATATTAAACCCTAGTGCTGAGGTGCATCCCCCTTTGATCAGAGTTATTCAGCTGCATCCCCCGGATGCTTGATTGGATTGGGATGTGGGGAGTTTGAAAGTTGGATCATCTCCAGTTGAGTAGCTTTGGAGGGCTGTTGCCATGGAGGGTGTGCACGGTTTGCAGCAGTATTTAATTAGGTGGGAGGTAAACAACATCGATTTGAATAAATGTCGACACCCAGTGTTTCCCAGCAGAATGCTACGTTGTAACAAACTGATTATTGTCCATATCACCAGTCAGTGGTTTTAATCTTGTGGCTGATTGGTGTACATAAACAGATGCTGAAGCGCAGAGTAGAAATCAGGTGATGCACAAGTATGAGGGGCTGCTCCAAAGAGACATTAAAGGAGACTGGGGGAACACTAAAACTAGACTGAATGAAAGAAGAAAACCATGAATGTGTAGTATTTTCACATTGTTCGGACTCAGTTTCATCTGAATGTGTTATGTCTGCGTCAGATTCTGCAGACTTCTGGGAACTGGTACAAAGCAGAATGCAGTGGAAATATGGGTTATGTGCCCAAAAACTTCATCAGCATTGACCTCCCCAGGTAAAGCTAAACCATAATTCTAACAGAAAATCTTTATTGACCTTCTTTTAAATTAAATGTTACACACTATACTGTAGAAATGAGTAATCCTTACTCTTTTCTGCATATGCTTCCAGGCTTTTTAATGTCTTTCCTTTTTTTTTTTTTTTAAATTTACATCCTTCTGTCTTCTGTATTTATATATATCCTATCAATAACTTCTAAGTATGTCATATGGCTGACTTACATGTTATGTATCTTTGTCTTGAGAGATGCTTGGCTCTCTTTTTTACTTTACTCAGGCCTGATTATTTTATCCTATATTGTTTGTTCCTCCCAAATTATGGATTTCACTGCCTCAGCTCCTTCAGCACCGTCAGGACTTTTGTTACTGCCTGAACCTCATGCTTCCTGCTCTCCATCTCCTACCTCTGATCTTTCATCTCTCCTTAATGAGTCTAGCTGGTACCAGGAAAACGCCAGTCGCAGTGACGCCCAGGAGATACTGATATCACAGCCTGTGGGGGCCTTTCTCATACGAAGCAGCCGAAATCCAGCTCCTGGTGACTTCTCCATCTCTGTCAGGTGCATTTAGTACATTTGAGGGTGTTGGTTACCTTTGTCCAACTGGCTAAAAATTGTGCATTCAGACTGATTTATCTGTGTGCTTAACAACTGTTAACAGCTTAACACGAGGCTTTTACTGTCAGGGCTGGCCGCTGTGCAGGCAGGAAGGAGGACCCCAATATGCAGACTCCAGGATGGTGTAATTCACTCACACGTTTATTTACACAATCTTACAAGAAATAACTGAGCTCTCCCCAGAAATACGCCAGACGGGGGAGAGACGCGAAACAGACTAGACTTCACTCACTAGAACTAACACGACTAAGCATAGGATAGGGGACAACAATCAATGATGTGACAACAGGCATAGAAAACACAAGACTTATATACACATACAGGAGGTAATGGATAAATAGGAAACAGCTGGGAACACAGGTGACGCTAACTACCAGGACAGGACTAGGGGAAGCAAAACTGAACACAGACAGAGACCGAACGACTATCAACATAAAACAGGAAGTAACTTGACACCTGACGATATGACAGAGGGATGACACCAGCACCACAGAACACAGGGGAACAGAAACAGTGAAACCATAATAAGACAGAACTACATAACAAGAACATAGAATACTGGGCCACCGGCCCAGGACCATGACATTTACTGCTTTGGCTGATTTACATGTGTCCAGATGCTCCATTTCACAGGCCTTATATCCATCTAACTGTAACTCTTTGTATTGTTTAGTCTAAAAGAGGCAAATGTTTCTTCAGATTGAGTCACACGAGGTCACTCTGAGGGGGAGCCACTCAAAGGTCACTCACTGGTGATGCCTTTCATGTAGGAATGTAGTGACTCATCTGTTTGTAGAATCCATGAATCTACAGAGCTCCTCTTTTCTAAGTTTAGGAGAAATACCTCAAATAGTTAACATGCCTTCTCACCTCTGCAAGACTGGACATGCATTCTTGGATTCAGAGGGTGTCCTATGAAGAAGATTGTGCAGTAGACATGAATGGCTTGCTTTTGTCTATAGTTGTTATCCAAATGGATGGAAATTTACAGCGATTTTTTTTTCTTACACCTTGCTTCTTGCTTGGTTATTTAGTGCATTTAATTTTGTTCTCAGTTCTTTTTTTGTCATTCTGTCTCTCAGTCTATCATTACCATGTAGCTGTGGGCAAGCGCAGAATATATGCTATTTAAGATTTGACCACTTCCTCCAGAAGATGTGCTTTCTTTCTCTGAGACTTACCTGCCTGCAACTGTCTGACACTAATCATAGCTATCTCACAGCTAGAACTGCTCATCTTCTCCTTAAATTTGATTTATAAAGATGGAACAAATATTATTTGTTCTGGAGTCTTTTGAATACATGGTATTAAATCCAGAGGAGGAAGAAAATATGACCATAACTTTTATCGTACCCTCTTGTAGACATCCAGCAGATGTTCAGCACTTCAAGGTGATGCGAGACAGCAGCGGGCATTACTACCTGTGGTCAAAAAGGTTTCCCTCTCTCAACCAGCTGGTGGAATATTATAAAAGAAACTCCATTTCCAAACAGGATCAAATATTCCTGCAGGAGACAAAAAAAGAGGTAAGGATCAAAGATCAAAACCTAACATGAATTAGAAATGCACGTGGTGTCATAACTGTCAGTGGATTTAAATAGAAACATTCACATGATGAGAGTGCAGCCATGAAGGAGATGCTTATGTAAGCTTCTTATGTCCCACTAGCAAAGAGGAGGCTCAGATAAGCATCTATCTGCTCCTCTTCCCAGCTGTCCACCCTCTGACCGTGCACCTTCTCCTGTTCCACGACAGGTACGTAACCAGCCTGTCCTCAGAGTGAAAACGTAGGTATTGGTCGTTTCTGCAGGCACGAATTACGACCAATATTTACGTTTTGGAAGGGGGAAAAGCGACATCTAGTGGTCGTAGACGAAAATGCGTTTAAATAATGTTCGGTTTTGTCCGGCAGACCCCAAAAGTAGACGTAGGTATCGATTTCGTCACATTCGTTATTCATGTACGGAAGTCATTATTTTGCCGTGGGATAGTTTGACATGACAGCCTGGGAGAGAACCATCAACCTTCTGATTAAAATTACTATTCTATCCTCCGAGCCACGGCAACATTACCCAAGGACCTGTCCATTTGGAAACGTAAATATAGGTCGTATTTCCCTGCAGAAACGACGGATGCTTACGTTTTGTTTGGAAGACATGTTGCATGTAACTGTGTCCTGTGTGTATGTGTGAGTCTGCACTGATGACTGTGGACTGGCTGTCTGTACACTGTGTGTAAAAACAGTGTGTCCCTGCAGATGACTGTGATTATATATAGCATGTTTAACAAATTCCGTTTGTTGAATCTACTCTAATCATGTATGTTTTCATGTGTGCATCCTTTAGTCAAACTAGTTCAGTCTTTGATCTGCTGCACATTTTTATGCACATGCCAACTTTTAAGGAGCCTAGAGTAAAAATTATGATAAGCCCCAGTGAGCATTTATAAATAACTGCACAAAAGAAATGAAAATTTGAAATTTGTGCTGACTTTCAAAATTTGAAGGTCAGTGACAGTTAATTGATAACATAGAGCATTCATGTGTTTATCTATGTCTGATCTTCTGTGCCCTCCTCTTGTGTCCAGCGCAAAGTCTCCCCCACAATGCAGGTCAGAGCCCTTTACAATTTCAGGGCGGAAGAGACGGATGAGCTGGATTTCAGTGCGGGGGATATCATCAGCGTTCTGGAGTTCTCTGACCAGGCCTGGTGGAGAGGTCAACTAAGGGGCAAAACAGGCCTTTTCCCCTCCAACTACACTGAACCCATTTAAAATGAACACCCACACCCGTAAAACTACTGCAACTTTGTAATCAAACTAACATTTAATGCTGATTTTTGTGACTGAACATTAAACTTACAGCGAGTCAAAACTACTAGCGGTAAAAGGTTCTGCAACACACAAAGTATGTGGGATTTTAGCATAGCATTGATGTCTTGGTTTTGACTTATATGAAACCCAAGTAAAGATAAATGCATGGATAATTTTGTCATTATATACTGCAATGACCTGATATTTGCTTTCAAACTGTGATAGTTTTTAATGAGAAAGAAAGAAGCAATTATTATTGCAGAGGAAAATTGCTCTATTTGCATGTGCATTTTACACATTATTAGTGCTGATGTATGAATACTATCCTGTGACCTTAAGTTATACACACATCAGTAATACTGTTTTAATAACATCATGGTGTAAAATTCTGTCGAGGCCCATGTTGTTGGTGATTGCTTCAACTCAACAGAAGAAAGGTATTGTGCAAATATCTAATAACTAAACCATCCAGAGGGTTCAGCCATATGTGTGATCATACCTGCAAAGCAATAAAAGTGGTTTAGGATACAATATTGGTAATTATAATGCAGATCTACATTACAGTATTCAGCTGGGGCCAGAGTAACTCCTTAAAAGCCCCGAGGATATATTGAGAGTGTCACAAATGGGTTTAAGACTTTCTCAAAATAAACCCTTGGTGTTGTTGCACATTATTTGAGGCCTCTGACACTGCTTATCTTGTTTGGCCTACATATGAATTGCCTGTTTGTTTGGTTTATTACGTGGGCTGGCCTTATCAAGGGTAGTAAGAAAGGAAAGAAAGACTCTGAACACCCGTGTACGTGTTTCCACAGTTGCAGATCTCTGTACAAGTTTGTGCGGCGTTCAATGTCCGTCTGTAACTTGTTCAATCTAACTGAATGCCTAAATCTTATCATCCTCATTTTTATTTTATTTTATTTTTTAGATAATCTGGATCTGTTTTGGAATAGTTGTGATTTGGGTTGCCCGACTCAAAATAACATAAATGTTTTAACTGATTGAAGTCATTTTACAGCTGTCGTAGTGCATTTTCCTCATTATTCTAGCGGCACCTGAAGGTACCACACCCTGCGCTTCACGTCTGTCACTCCCCGGTCAGGTGAGAAAACTTTCCCAGCTTTATTGTAGGATACCTGTATGTAGGTGTCACTCAGCAGACCCTGCTTGGGGTTAAGACAGTTTGTGATCTTCAGTGGTGGTAAACTGCTCCCGCCACCATGGCCGAATCCCAGCTCGTGATTATGGAGGACGGGCACATCGGAGCCAAGGTCCCGGAGACCAAACCGGAGTTTTACTACAGTGAAGAGCAGCGCGCTGCTATTGAACAGCTACTAAAGAATGGCGACGGCGCCTTCAAAACAAGACTTAAAGAAGACAAGGTGAAAGACTTTCTGTCTGCCAGGGAAATCAAACTATTAACGAACACTTTCCGGCCGTATGACTCGGGGGATGACAGCAAGGCATCTCCCTCCGGGTCGGAGCAGGGAGCCGCCGGAACCGACGCGGATTCAGGGGTCCACTCCACCTACTGGCCCCAGATGTCGGACACAGAGGTGCCGCCGCTGGATATCGGTTGGCCCAGCGGGGCTTTATTCAAAGGGGTGACCCGGGTATCCGTGCACACGCACCCACCCAAAGACAACGGACCTCACATTAAGGAGGTGGTGCGGCGGCTCATCCAGGAGGCTAGTAAGGTGAGGAGTGGGTTCAGCAGGACTGTTAACTGCTGTAAACGCCGTCCACAGCGTCCTCATAAATGATTAAATATCATTATCTTATATTAGTCTTTGTTTATTATTTGAATAAAATGAGAAAGATGGACATTACTGAAAATGGGGACTTCGTTTGGGCCAATCAATCCATTTTCGTTTACACGCAATTACCCGGTGAAGAGGAACCAGGTGTGCCGCTGGAGGTCATGGGATCCAGGCTAATGTGAAAGGATATTGTGTTTTTGAGGTATTCCCGTCTTATGTGTGTGTAATAAACTGTAGTAAAACACACACACTTTTAGGTTTTGTTCGTTAGTTTCAGCTTTTAGAGGAAGTTCCTGTCATTTATCACCTTGGAATTCCCTTTACCCCACTAACAGCATTTGCTGCCAAGAAAATGAGCTTCACAGTCTTGGGCTGGTGGAGTCAAAGAAAGTAAGACTTAAAAAGTGCGGAGAAAAGAAAAGAAGCAAGCAGGTTCACAATGTAGAAATCAAAAGACAGTTTGGTTAAGGGTGTAGGCATGAGTTATAAAAAGCTGGTTTGTCTCACAAACCATCAAGAATACCAAAATACACATATGAGACTGATAAAGTTAAGGAAAACGTGTTGTCTACTTGTCTATTGTCTACTGCCAATTGGAAGAGCTAATGCTCAATTGAAAATAAAGCTGCATACACAAACATGGATAGATGGTAACTCTGTACTACTTAGATCCAGACTCCTTTAACAACCTCCGGCACTCCGGTGCATGTTTTTCATTAAAATTTGGAACTTTGACTGCAGGAATTTGTTGCAATTAAGTGGGCACTGGATGACAAACTCTAAGCTTTTATGGAAACTGAGTCATGAAACTCAATCCCAGATAAGAAATGGAAACCAGCGTCCTCACTCTTTAGATTGTACTGTAGTGCAACAACTACAAAGCTGCTGTGCTCTGTGCGGTGTCCCGTAGGTCAGGGAGGGGTGAACACCAGACTGAGTGATTAAAAGCTCCTCGCATAGCAACTGAGGACTTGAAGTGGGTCTTTAAATGTGAGTTGCCAATAGTCATGTTTACTCATAGACTGCCGGATCCAAGCTGAGTCATCTGTTCCGTGCTCAGGGTAATGCAGTGACAGGCTCTGCTGTGCTCACTCTTCCGTGGTATTCCTCTTTAAAAGTGGGTCAGCGAGGACTGCAGGAACATGTTACATGCTCATTCTGGTTTCTGTGAATTTCACAACTTCTCTCAGCCTTTCTTGTGATTTTTTTTGTTTCCTTTGAAATTCCCAGCCCTTCCTTCTCACACCACTCCTTCCCTTCTTCCTGGGTACAGATCAGGTAGTGGAAGTAGTAAAAACATGATCTGATACTTGAATGATTTGTGCACGTCACATTGTACGCTACCTTGTTTCCTGGTTGTTCTGCCTCCTGCCCTTTCATTTGATAGAGCGAGACATTTAGTAGTTCACTCCCTATTCTCATAATTTTCCACACCAGGAACTTTTTTTTTTTTTTGTGGTCATTTTTCTGGGTGTTTCCCACACCTGACAGATAAAGAAGGCAAACAATTATACAGTGAGTGCTTAGGGTTGGTGTGCATGAGCAGAATGTGCCAAAAAAGGCAAGAAGCTGTTCTTATAATAGCACACAAGCACTTCAGATAACACATGCTAACCAACCAGTTCTCCAGGTACTAACATGGTCACCTGTGCACCCTGATATACTTTTTGGCTTTTATTGGCTTCAGTTATTCTTTCATTTTTCTTAATGATGATCCAGCTTTGAGTCTGCTGTCCACAAGCCTCAGCCTGTATCTCTACTGTTAAGCTTTCAGGTTGGCTCAGCATTTTTCTTTAGTGAGACTGTAAGTGGAAACAGCAGGCTTTTTTCTGCCTAACAGAGGAACGCTTGTTGCAGATTTAGACATTTTTTCCATGACTTTGTTTCACTGTCCTTGAAAAACAGTCAAATAATACACATTTCCCAAGTCTCCACCCCCGCCTTGCTCTAAACATGTCCATGCATGTTTGAAAGGGCCATCTCTCTCCTTTTTTGCCCTCCTTTTGGTTTTTGTGTGGACATGACATACAGCTTCTGTCTTAGTACTGTGACTTTATGTATTTTTCCTTCCTGTGAACCTAATTCAACAATGATGAAATTGTACTAATTTCTCATAATCATAATTAAGGAATCTTAAGGGGCTGGGGGGGGGGGTAAAATAATTTACATCTCCTTTTTTAAAAATTATTCTACTCTGTAAAAGGAGCTTTGCATAATTCACAGTTCAAAATAATCCTGTTTATCTTATACGGGGCCTTGATGCTGCTCTTCAGTTCATCCACTGTCTGAAACAAGCTGTTTAGCTCCCTGTCACTCCCTGGTCTGTGCTGGAAACCTGATTTATACCCTCTCTTCTCTCTTTGTGTGTGTGTGTGTGTGTGTGTGTGTGTGTGTGTGTGTGTGTGTGTGTGTGTGTGTGTGTGTGTGTGTGTGTGTGTGTGTGTGTGTGTGTGTGTGTGTGCATTATTTTCTTAAATGTTGACATTTCTAAAGGTAAGCTTAACCTAAAGGCCCAATTTATGTGTTTATTTGGTATATATCTTTATACACCCTGATTAGAAATGTTTAGTAAAACAGCACCATTAAAAATAGTAATGAATAAACATTCTGTATTAGCTTTTCATTAGCTTTTTTTTTAAGCAGCATTTTGATTAATCGATGATCAAATCATCTTCAAAAACATTCTTTACCAAAACAAGGAAAACAATTAAGAAAACATAAACCTTCTATTTCATAACTAAGATCAAAGATAAAATGTTATTTTAATCCTCAAATCAGGCACAAAGCGCTTTGACACCCTTCTATAAACTACAGGTGCTGTCATAAAATTAGAATATCATGAAAAAGTTGATTTATTTCAGTAATTCCATTCAAAAAGTGAAACTTGTATATTAAATTCATTCATTACACACAGACTGATATATTTCAAATGTTTGTTTCTTTTAATTTTGATGATTATAACTGACAACTAATGAAAACTCCAAATTCAGCATCTCAGAAAATTAGAATATTACTTAAGACAATACAAAAAAAAGGATTTTTAGAAATGTTGGCCAACTGAGTATGAGCATGTACAGCATTCAATACTTAGTTGGGGCTCCTTTTGCCTGGATTTCTGCAGCAATGTGGCGTGGCATGGAGTCGATCAGTCTGTGGCACTGCTCAGGTGTTATGAGAGCCCAGGTTGCTCTGATAGTGTCCTTCAGCTCTTCTGAATTGTTGGGTCTGGCCTATCACATCTTCCTCTTCACAATAGCCCATAGATTTTCTACGGGGTTAAGGTCAGGTGAGTTTGCTGGCCAGTTAAGAACAGGGATACCATGGTCCTTAAACCAGGTACTAGTAGCTTTGGCACTGTGTGCAGGTGCCAAGTCCTGCTGGAAAATGAAATCAGCATCTCCATAAAGTTGGTCAGCAGCAGGAAGCATGAAGTGCTCTAAAACTTCCTGGTAGATGGCTGCGTTGACCTTGGACCTCCGAAAACACAGTGGACCAACACCAGCAGATGACATGGCATCCCAACTTTACACTGGACCTCAAGCAACGTGGATTCTGTTCCTCTCCTCTCTTCCTGCAGACTCTGGGACCTTGATTTCCAAAGGAAATGCAAAATTGACTTTGATCGGAGAACATAACTTTGGAGCACTCAGAAGCAGTCCAGTCCTTTTTGTCTTTAGCCCAGGTGAGACACTTCTGACGCCGTCTCTTATTCAAGAGTGGCTCGACACGAGGACTGCGACAGCTGCCTTCCCCTCCAATTAAGACAGTTAAGCGAAATGTCAAAAAAGTAACTTAAAGGGCCAAATTGTATGTTATTTTTGACATCAATTTGCAGACTAGAAGTGGGCGGTTTGGAGTTTGGACACCCCTGCTCTAATCCCACAGTTTGACAGACTCCAGCTTACTCATTGTCACAGAGTATGTACAGAGACCATGATTTATTAATGGAGTTAAGCAGTTGTACATGCTCCTCCTTTCACAAACAAATAAATGTCAGGGTTGGATAGAAATGGACTGTGGGCTGGTTATGGTCCCCAGTCCATATGTTGCCAATATGTGCTTTAGAGCAGTCTGAAGCCGGAGCTTTTGGCTCATTATGATTACTCGCACATGCACTGGCATCATTGTTTGGCCATGTTTAATATGAAAAGGCTCCCTTTAGTGATTAATATACATAGTCAGGTGCCCATTCTGTAACACTTTTACACCTTTTTTGTTTTCTGCATAATATGCATTTGACCACTTTAAGGTCAGGATTTAAGGTAAAGAAGACATTTCTAAATTGTGTTGATTACGATGAAGTTAACCATCTCGAGTGTCTTTTTTCACTTTTATTCCAGGATCAGCCTTAAGAATATGAAATTATCTGTTTGAGATAGGCCCACCTTCAGATTAAATAACTGAGTCAAAAATTCCTGCTGTGACCTGTCAGAGAAGACAATTCCAGATACACAATATACAGTTATGTTCATAATAATAGCAGTGTGTTTAAAAAGCTGAGTAAACCTCAAAATTCTTCAAATAAGTTGTATTTTAATGAACACAAATGGATTGGGGACACTGCACATTCTATTCCAAAGCAAGAGAATTGGATAAAGTAATTGATGAATTTGATCATATTTTACAGAAAGTCAAGAAATATAATGTTCAAAAAATAGCAGTATTGACATCTTTCTTTACAAACTCAAAAATGTACTGTATAAACTAAGAAATGCTTGAAGATTCAACTTTCCTGAGAATCATAAACTAATATTTAGTTGCATAACCACGGTTTCTGATAACTGCTTCACATCATGGTGGTACATGGAGTCGACCGACTTCTGGCAGCAGTCAACAGGTATCGAAGCCAAGGACAATTGTACTGTGTTCTGCAATTCCTCTGCATTTCTAGGTTTTGCCTCATGAACAGCATTTTTTATGTCAGCCCACAAGTTTTCTATGGGATCCGGGGATTGTGCTGGCCACTCCATTACTTGAATTCTGTTTGTCTGAAACCATGATTTTGCTCGCTTGCTGGTGTGTTTGGGGTCATTGTCTTGTTGAAACACCCATTTCAAGGACATTTCCTCTTCAGCATACAGCAACATGACTTCTTCCAGTATTCTGATGTACTCAAACTGATCCATGATCCCTGGTATGTGATAAATAGGACCAACACCATAGTACGAGAAACATCCCCATATCATGATTCTTGCATGTCCATGCTTCACCGTCCTCACTGTGTACTGTGGCTCGAATTCAGTGTTTGCAGGATGTCTGACAAACTGTCTGTGGCCCTTAGACCCAAAAAGAACAATCTTACTCTGATCAGTCCACAAAATATTACGCCATTTCTTTTTAGGCCAGCCAATGTGTTCTTTGGCAAATTGTAACCGCTTCAGCACATGTATTTTTTTTTTTTTTTTAACAATGGGACTTTGCGGGGGCTTCTTGCTGGTAGCTTGGCTTCACATAGACGTCTGATTGTTACAGTACTCACAGGCAATCTTAGATCTTCTTTGATCTTCCTGGAGCTGATCATTGGCTGAGCTTTTGCCATTTTGGTTATTCTTGGATCCATTCGAATAGTTGTTTTTATTTTTCTTCCTATCCTTTCTGGATTTTAAAGCCTTTAATATCATTTTAGCTGAACAGCCTATCATCTTCTGCACTTCTTTATAGGTTTTCCCCTCTTTTATTAATTTCTTAATCAAAAAATGCTCTTCTTCTGAACAGTGTCTTGAATGACCCATTTTACTCCGTTTTTTAAAGACAAATGCACAGCTAGCATATGCAGCGTCAGTTGCCTTGATCCTTAAATAAGGGCCACCTGTTTGAGACATGTTTTTTTCACATCATCAGTGACCTCACTAATTGAACTTGGTGGTGCTATTTTTTTGAACACGCCCCTTTCAGTAAATGATTCAGTTTCACAGAATCAACAGCATGCACGTCATGGGTCTGTTGGTTTTCTGTACCTTTACTAAACCTTCTAGAAACTTACTTGCAGTGTAGAAGTTGAAATTCTAACAAAAACAGTGATTTATCTTGCTGGTGATGTGGGACTGCTATTATTTTGAGCACAACTGTACTTGCTATTTACAGCTTGCTGTCCTTTAAAACAATGTGAAATAAGTGTGAGGATTTCACTGTTGTACCTGCGACAACAATATACGCTTGCTTTCATAGTCTGTGCAGGTAAAACCACTGACACTGAATGGGGAACCTAACAAATATACTGGTATTAATAAATCTACAGGTCAGTTTATAAAAGATTTCCCATTGAAATGCATTGCTGCAGGCCAATGTGTCAGAACATGTTGAAGAACAAGACTTTTATCTTTCTGCTCTGGTTGGGAGGCGTCTCAGATTCTGTTGTGATATACTTAATGGGAAAAATAATCAATCTGATATGAAGGGGCAGGGACATAAGATTGATTCACGTCTTTGTTTAACTTTTACATTGAAAATTGTCATTGTAAAACCATCCTGTTTTGCCTCTAATACTCAGCCGCTGGCTGTTTCTCTGGATTCTCTGTATTTGGTAAAAGTGAAGTGTAAACCTCTGCTAATTCCAGCACTGTGACAGACCAGAAAGAGCTTTGTGGGATGGTGACAGACCTAAATTCCTCAGCTGATCTCATTTTGTTGTTGCAAGGCTGTATCTGTATGATCTGTCGGGGTTCCTGGAGCACAGTAGAAGGATAATACAGTGGCTTTCCCCACTCTTTTATAGGACTAGCAGTGAAGACTCTTTCATGAGGCTCAGCAGTGCCCTCAAGGTTGGCGTAATAACAGGTGGCAAAGTGCTTCAAGTAGACAGATTAGCTTCACCTCATGGTTCCTTTGTTACGTTTGTTGGAGACATTCTGCCCTCAAGCAGTATATGGATTTTTTTTTTCTATAGAGAGGTAATGTGGAGGATTACTGGAACAGTGAGTCTAAGCTGAGATTCAGGTTTTTGGAATGTTGTAACACATTTTTTTCATTGTGCTGTTGATATGTTGGTGCAGTGTGTTCATGCTTGTTTCTGTCAAGAGTTATTAACGTGCTATAAGGGATTAAAAAGTGACACCTTGTTTTCACTTCTGCATTAGTGCTTTTGTTCATTAATTGCACCGACCAGTCCACCTGTATGTTTCCCATCCATCCATCCATCCATCCATCCATCCATCCATCCATCCATCCATTTTCTTCCATTTATCCAATTCAGGGTTGCATTTGAGCTTATCCCAGCTGTCATATGGTGAGAGGCGGGGTACAACTTGGACAAGTTGCCAATCTATCGTAGGTGTAATGCAGAGAGACAAGACAAGGCTTACCAGTTAACCTAACATGTATGTCTCTGGGAGGAAGCCAGAGTTCTCAGGGAGAACCCACACAGGCACTGGAAGAACATGAAACTCCACTCAGAAATGTCCCAGCTGGCCGGTGCATTTGAGCCCTGGACCTTCGGCTGTTGCATATAAAATACTAATGCTTATTTCTCTTTCAGGTGATAGCAATAGTAATGGACATGCTCACGGACATCCACATCCTGCAGGACTTGATGGATGCAGCTTCACGTCGCTTGGTGCCTGTTTACATTTTGTTGGATGAGCAAGGTGTGCCGCACTTCCTAGATATGTGCTCCAGGCTGCAGATTGGCTCACAGCACCTTCGGGTAAGACTATTTTTACATAAGAAATCTCAGCTTGCAGAGACAAATAACCTGGGCTCATTTTACAGATGAACTTTTGGGCAAAGGTCCAGCTGTGCAGAGGGTTGTGGAGTGTTCTAATGGATTTATTGTCTGTAACACAAAAAGGGCAGAGTTATTAATAATAATGGCTGGATTGTTCTGGAGAAAGTAAACTGTCTCATGTCACAACCAATAACCAAAATTAAATCTCGCCTACAGCAGAAAGGCAATTTTGTATAACCCAATTTACTTGGCTATAGATAACTGTCATAACATGGAAAAAAAAAACAAACATCTGATTTCAATAGTGTCACCGCTCCAGAAAATGTGTGCGATACTGATACAGTATTTCAAAGTGCATCATTAAGAGGTATCTGTGTGAGTTACACAGTTAATTCTAGCTCAGAGATACAAAATAATACCCATCCCTGTAATCAAATCACCATCATTGTCCGTCCCCTCCATTTTTAGCCACTGGGGGGAAACCGCCAATCATTCTGGATTTTTGATGTAGCCAGGGGCTGTCTTGATAATGCATAAGTCCAATCTGGACCAAGACTTTACCACTTTTATGTGTTTGTCTGATTGCAACTGCAGAGAACATTTACAAAAGCTAATAAAAAGCTAACTTGTCACTAGGCGCTGGTGGTAAGATTGCATTTCAGCTGATGTGGCTCTGTTGTGATTGTGTATCTACACGTAGCCCAAGCTTCTCAACCCTGACTGGTCAGTATTAGTCAGACTACAAACAGAAACAAGAAAACTACCAAAAAAAAAAAAAAATCTCATCACTTCCTGACAAATTTTTGTGATTGAATCTGTTACTAGGGATTGCTGAGCTGCTTATTTCAAGGAAATGCTCTCATAGGCAGCCAGTAGGAGGTTTATGTGAACTGATTTTTAATAGTAAGATTATAGAAATCAATCTATGTGCTTCTTCCGTCTTAAGGCTTGTTGTTGGCTATGTTCTAGTCCTCATCCTGACTGTGGTCCTGTGTCATTGCAGAACATCAGAGCCAGAACACTTCAGGGAAATGGCTTCAGCTTGTCATTTGGCAAACTGCCCGGTTCACTCTGTAATAAATACATCCTGGTAGATGGGGACAAAGTGGTTTTCGGTTCCTACAGGTGAGGATTGAGTATGTTTTAACAGCGTGTGTGTGAAATGTTGTATTCCCTTAACCCGGTAGTGACAGTAATTTTAGCTGAGGGTTTAAGTGAATTTTTCTGCCTCTGTGTATAAGATTTGGAAATTTCTGACTTTAATGACACAAGTTTTTGTCAGATCATTTGACTCAAACACTCACTTTGTCTACTCACTCGCTAAAATGCTTTACATTTTAGTGGCTTCATCAGGCCGCAAGATTCACTCTGCATTACAATCTAACAAAGTAAACATGATCACACCCAAATGTGATGTGATAATGCCAGAAGAGACAGAAAACTAACTTGTTCATCTAGTATTAGCTCCACTGTGAACAACAGTCAAACTTATCTGACACCGAGCCGTCCGTCCGGCAGCGTTTTGCCAAATTTGCTTTGCCTCAGTCATTTGCCACAAAGACTCTTTGAGTGAGGGGAGAAGGATTTTTTACTTTTTAAATTATTTTTTAATAAATTTTTATAAATGTTTTAAATTTCTACATAATAAAACAGTAAACATCAGCTCAATCATGGTTGACCTACAGTTAAATTAGTATTCCTTCCAGTATATCACATATTGGACACATTACTGATTGAGCTGACTTAATTCTTGCTCATTGACATAATATTGATTGTCAATATTCACCAATCATCTGTCAGTGTCAGTTTTCTTAACCGCTTATTCATACAAGGCTTGCACAGGATGTGAAGCTCTTCCCAGGACAAAGTCCATCACAGGGCTAATTCACACTCTCACATCCTCATACTGATCCCATCCTAATGCTTCTACTGATAAAAATAATGGTCCAAGACATGGAAATGTGGCTGTAGTCTGTTTGATTCCTGCTTGTTGTGCTAAAGATTTACTTCAAAGGTATTGGACCAAAGACTGTGTACAGAATATTAATGTTCATAATTGTAAATGCTGTTTCCCCCCAGTTTCTCCTGGTGTACGTCTCGCATGGACCGAAACATGATCACTGTGATGACCGGACAGGTGGTTGACTTCTTTGACCGGGACTTCCGTGAGCTGTATGCCATTTCTGAGAAGATGAACCTCTACAAGGAGTTTCATGTCAGCCCTCCTGCTGCCCACTTGACCACCTCAGTTCATTCCAAAGCGGGGACCAAACGCCCGCCATTACCAGCAACCACATCCCGCTTCCAGGTTAGCTTAGGGGACTCAGGAAATCCTCAAATCCAGGTCCCCGCATACAAATATTACAACCCTAAATACTCACTAGTATTTGGGGATACTCCCCGTTCAACAGGATCCCTGCAAGCACCAGGACCCAAGAGGGGTTCAGATCTACCTGAGGTTCCCGAGGAGACAGATGTGGGGAGGTCACGATTGGCCAGCAGTGAGAAGATGGATCGGTTGAGTCCACTGCCATCAGAATCCCCAGGCGAAAGCTTCAAGAGGATAAATGGAGTCAAGTCGGACAAAAAAGGGCAGGCCATTTTTAAGTCGAGAAAACTTCTCAGGTGGAGATCCTCCAGTAAACCTTCTGTTAACACCAGTACGGCCCCTGTATCCCTAGAAACTAGTCAAGATGAGGAGAATGAGGATACGTGCGAAGTGGTCATAGTGTCCCCGTCCAAATTTAGTAAGAAACCATCTAAACTGGGCCGCAAGACAGCGTCTGAGCAAAATGTCAACACCACAAAAGACACTGAGAGTAAGTCACAAATAATATATAAAACGATTTAATCTGAACACGTTAATCCAGTGTTTTCTGACTTGTAGAATGAGTGATATCAAGAGGTAATCATTTCTTATTTTTTTTCCCTGACAGGTGTTGAAGGTCAGCAAAAAGGAAAGTGTAAAGTGAGTTGAAATCTCCACAGAATAGTCACGCATTCCTGTAATGGATTACAGAATGACTTCGTTAACATGAGCATCAACATCACATTTGATTGTGCTGAAGTATTTGATCCAGCGTCTTACAGAAAGACCAGATGAATGTGCAGTCATGTTGTTTAATGCCAAGTGTACAATAAATGATCTGAGTTTTATGGGCTATGTTGCAGAATGGATTAATGAGAGACTACTTGATGATTACTTGCTTCCTGTTTTGCTTTGAATCTTGTTAGAGATCCAGGTTTTTCCCTGCTGGACACTGAATGTATACCTTTTAAGGTGCATCAAAGTAAGAAGCCTGTCTGTAAAAGAACATAAGAAGTCATCTTAGTTGGCTTTACATTCCAAAGGTTATATAAATTCCCCCAGATAACCACACGCATTCACCTCAGCCTCGTACTATGAAGAGAGTTCAACATACCCAGGGTATCTTTCCATTACCTGGCTTCACTTACCCTGACATCAGCACTCAGGATAAGCTTTCACACAAAGCTCGATAAATTAACCCCAGACTTCCTCTGCGTGTTCACATGGAAGGGCTGCTGCTGACGGCTTCTGGCAAATCAGATGGATACATACTAGCAACCGAGTGATAGTATGTTTTTACAAAGGAAGATAAAATTGTACTATGAGTAAAAATATGAAAAGTTAAACATTAGAGGCTGAAAGTAACAGCTGCTGCAGACAAAGCAGCAGTGTGTGTGTGAGAGAGGGGAAAAACACTGCACAGTAGTTTGGTATGGATGTGTGTGTGCTTTAAATATTTTGGTCAGTAAGACTGGAAAAGAGCTGCTATTAATAAAGTTTACTCAATTTTGAAGCCAGGAAAGAAACTGGTCAAAATGTTAACAGCTGTGTAAGTTAATAGACTTATCAATATCACAACTCTATCATTGAGACATGGGAGAATCTCATGGATTATGTTGAGTGTTTCATTAAATTAATGTTTAAATATGAGATGGTTTACATTTCTATCCTTTCAGCTCCAGCTTCAGTGGTGTTGACAGTCTGAGAGTAAAGAATAAATCTAAAATTAGAATTTAAGCAGACTTAGACTACAAGTACAAATAGATGTCCTATTTTAGGGTTGTTAATGCCAGGTAAAACTGTTTGCAACCAGCAGGGGGGAAAAAAAAAATTAAAGTTGCATTTAACAATCAAAATATTTCTTACTGATGCTTTTTGGGGAAAGCTCAAAGTTCTTACTGAAAACTTCAGACTCTCCTACTATTTGCACACGACGGCTCTGAGGGAGCTTTGCACTTTCTCTGGAGAACTGATTAGTCAGTAGGTTGTGATTTCATACCTGTTTACAATTTTTGTTTCCATATATATTTTATTGCCAATAATTCACTTTAATGTAAGTATGATGCACTGATAAATCATGGGATCTTTTAGTTTTTTGCTCTGTTGGTGTGCCAAAAAGATTTTATTTTAGACACTTCCTACATAGTTTTATATTGTAAATCACAAACAAACATACTCCTTTAATTCTGTAAACTGAGGAAATTGTCATATAACAAGTAAAATCTTTACAGCACTACAGGAAAGGCATCAAAATGTGCATGAATAAAACTGAAATGGGGACATACTACATAAAGCTGAAGTTTTGAGTGTTATTGTCGCATGTGCAGTAAAGGAACACGTTTCCCTGTACAATGAAATTCTGTCTCAGCTGTTCAGGCAAAAAAAGAAAAAGATTCTCATATAAAAATGATAAATAGAATAAATTATCATTTATAAAACACAAAAATAAACAGCACATGGGATACAATAGTACTATAATAAATGCATACATGTATATGTAACTATACAAATACACAGATAAGAATCTGAGCAGCAATAGCCTATGTACATATTTGTGTGATATATGCTACATCAGATGTATAGTGCAGTAAGCTGCAGCATGTGCAAATTGTGAAATGCAGATAGTCAGATATAGCTGCAGCTGAGGCAGACCAAGGTTGTAAACTCCTATCAGGTGTTTAGGAGTCTGATGGCAGTGGGGAAGAGGGTTCTTCAGTCTAGAGGTCCTGGATTTCACACCTACATACCTCCAGCCTGAGGGTAGAAGTGTGAACAGTCCATGTTGGGGGTGGTTAGAGTCTCTGATGATGGAGGCAGCTGTCCTGTGGACTCTGATAGTAGGTGCTCTGCAGAGAGGGCAGTGGAGTCCAAATGCTCCTTTCAGCAGTCTTCATAAACTCTCTGCAGGCATTTTCAGTCCGTAGCATCGGCATTGCCGTGCCACATGGTGATGCGGCTGTTCAAGATGCTCTCAACTCAGCTGTTGAGCCCTTTCTGAGGAGGCTGAGGAAGTTTGGATTGTATTAAATCTCAACATGAGCCATAATTTTGGGTGCAACTTCCTCTAGTGGTGCTGAGAGGTAGTACACTCTATAAGATGTAAAAACTGGTGATTGCGCTGCATAAGCCGACCGCCAGCTGCCACCATCTCCCTCTGCTTCTCTGATTCGGGTGTTTGCTAACAGCTCAGAAAGAAAAGAGGAAGCTTGGGCCTGATGAATAAACAGGGCTGAGTTGAGGGCAGTGTGGGGGAGGTGAGGTTGGGGTGTCAGTGTTGGTGAGTGGTATAATACTAAAACAGGAAGACAAAGCAGGAAGAGGTGTTCTCACACTACTTTGTGTGCTGCCAGTGCAGAAGGATTGAAAATATATTATTTCCTGTCACACTTATTTTCACGTTTATTTTAAAACCCTTATTTTATTTTTCCAGCAGACATTTTGACCTGTTTCAGCAGGAACTGCACAGATCTGAAAAGTAATGCTTCACACCGTTGTTTGAGCCTTGAACATGGGTGGAAGTATATGCTATGCCTGGTGTTTATAGCTCTTTGTTTTGATGGTTTTTGTCTCAATATGATTATATCTAACTCACAGCATTGCCCACTCATTCCTTTAATGTTGAATGCCTTCCATTTTCTGCAGTCATTAATAATCTATATTAAGGAAGAACTTGTGCCAGTTAATGATGATGATTACATCAGAATTCAACAGAAAACACATGACCTGACATTACTTAGCCTGCACCATGAACCGGAGGCTTGACTATGAGGTCAAAAAGCAGGCAACTGTGATCTGCAGTGAGAGTAGGGAGAAGGTAGAAGAGAGCCTGGAGAGAACCTGCAGGCATGCTGTGCAGAAAAGAGAAATGAAACTCGGTAGAAGTAAGACAGAATGCATGTGTGTGAGAGGGAGACGAGCATAACAGTGAAGGTAGATGAGTTTAAATACCTGGGGTCAACTATTCACAGCAATGGAGAGTGCACAAGAGAAGGGAAGAACAGAGTGCAGGCAGGGTGGAGACGAGTGTCAGGATGGCAGCAAGAGTTAATGGAGTGAGCCCTGCTGTGATGTATGGATTGGAGACAGCTGCACTGACAGAAAAACGGGAGGCTGAGCTGGAGGTGGCGTGATTTTCACTGGGATTGACCAGGATGAACAGGATTAGAAATTAGTACATCAGAGGGACAGCTCAGGTCAAATGGTTTGGAGACGAAGTTAGAGAGGCAAGGCCGAGATGGTTTGAACATGTACTGAGGAGGGAAAATGGATACACTGGACAATGGGTGCTGAATATGGAGGAGGAAAAGAGGAAGACCACAGAGAAGGTTCACGGATGCAGTGAGGCAGATGATTCGCTGTGGTGACTCCTAAAGGAGGCAGCAGCCCAAAGAGCGAGAAAAAAGGTTTAAAAGATTGCTCTGAGAGTTGGATCTTATAATCGTTTATTCTTGGGATACCGGGAATATCTTAGTCCATGTGCATTAAATGTGTCAGTAAAACAGTGATTAGACATTAACACAATTACAGGAGTCATTTAAAATGTAATTTTGTGCTTCTGGATCATATTGTAACCCCTTAAGTTTGTTGCTCATGATTTTAAGTGTAGGCCAGATTTTGATGTGTTTGATAAAATACTCAGTTCCTAAACCTCTATATGCGATAGGCCTATCACATCAAACCACAAAGGTGGTTTAGGTGCTTTACCCAAGGATGTGAACCAAGCATATCAACATACGCAGTAAATATGAGGAAGTAAGGTGTGGCTGAATGGTTTCACCGTGCATTCAACTGAAAACACAGCTGTCGAGCTCAAACTATGAAAACAGAATCCTCTTTTTTCAGATCAGCGCAGAGGTAAACAGTTTTTATTAAATAATCATTTCAGGAGAACATAACAAATGAAGTCATTACAGTGATAAAAGGGATGGTATACAGGAGTTACAGTGGCACATATTACACAAGTATGGCTAAATGATTTCAGTGTACGTAATAAATTTGTTACAAAGCACATGTAATATATATTGTTCCTATTGCACTGTCCTTTTAATTTATGTTACAAAAAAATATGCAGGTCTCTGTGTGTTAAGGTACATTTTATGTCACTCTATGAGGTACAAAGAAATTGAAAAACATATTTCCATGCTTGAAAACAATTCTGTACAAACTAAAACACTTCACTGAGATAACGCCATACCTATCAAAGCATTTACAATGAAACTTGTAGCTACCACCAGACAGAAGTGAAGCTACAGTCACTCTATAAAAGTCCTCTTTTGAGCACTGTGAGAACTGAGTTGGTTAAGACGTCGTGTCTCATATTTGCCTTTTAATAGTATTCAAGGAAGTGCTGAGACAACACACGCTTAATTTGTCTTCCATAGCTGAGGTGCTTTGTTCGGCTGTCTCCAACCAACAGAACAACGTCTCGCTGCAGAGAAAAAAAGTGCAGTAAATACACACAGTTAAATGTGTACACAAAGATTTGAGCCCACGACATGAACTGACCCTCGCACTGACACAGAGCTCAGTGTCTTGCTGTGCTGAGACTGTGAACAACAGAAATGAGTCAGTTTTTCACCTCTGACTCTGTATTTCTCAGTCTATGAAAGAAGAAGTGGGAAGAGAAGTCCTCTTTTAGTCCAAACCACCACCGTCAGTGTGTTTCTGATGCCTTCAGTGCTCTTTTGTTGCAGGGTGGTTAAAACAAAAAAGAAGTACAATCCTCAGTGGTGCGATGACGTAAACATTCAAGAGGTTGGCTCTTGCTGTGCCGAGTCCTGAGGAGTTTGGTGAATCACTTTTTTCTTACGGAGCGAGACCAAGTCGTAGAACGGATCCTTGGTGATACTTGCTCTATTTGAAGAGGAAAAAAATGGTTGACATTAGCTTATAGAACTATATAGATTATTATTATTTAAATTGCTGCATTTGTATAAAAATGTGGCAGTGACAAACCTCTCTGATAGCTGCAGTTACAGCTTCTTTCATTTTTTACAGCCTGTGCTTTTTTATGCTCAGTGTTAATAGTACTGTTTCAAAACCAAGGCTGCTGATTTCAAAGAAAACTATATAAGTCTATGAAACAGATACAGATCTATAAAGTTAGCACTAGAGAAGCATTTTCCTTTAGAGAGAGAGTGAGTTCTCTGAGAAACTGGTAGAGACCAAAAACATCACTAAAAGAAGAGCCTGTGCTGGAGTTTCTCATCAAGGAACAACGAGCATGGCTACAAACAAATGCTAATTGCATTGTGTTTTGGTTTTAGGCAGTTTAGAAAGTGCTGTTAATCTTGCAGCACTGCCCCCAGGCAGCCAATCACAGTTGTTCTTTCTGAACGACTTGGTTGGCATAATGAGATAAGGCCGGGGTTCTTTGCACATGCGGTGTGATTATCTGAACACATCTAGCATTTCTGACCAAATTCAAAGGTGGGTGTGTGTGTGTGTGTGTGTGTGTGTGTGTGTGTGTGTGTGTGTGTGTGTGTGTGTGTGTGTGTGTGTGTGTGTATGTGTGTGTGTGTGTGCGCGTGTGTGTGTGCGTGCATGTGTGTGTGGGCTGACCTGATGGCCTCAATCCAGGAGTCTCTCTCATCTGCGCTGGAGGCACATATCGTGTAGGACTGGTGCTTCCCCTCCACCACCCTGCCATCCGTCTCTGTTTTACAGGCTTTGATCTTCTGCCCTCGACTGTTGGGGTTGTACAGCTCCAGACAGTACTAGACAACACAAGACCATCAACATGAAAGTCAGTCTATTAATCTACCAGCTGGTAGAATATGTTTGAGCTGTGTTGGACCAGCTCACTGATCTTACCGGTTTTCGAGAGTATGGCACTTCTCTAACACAGAGATTCTCCAGCGGGATGATGCCTCTGGGCTCTTTATCCTGCAGACAGATCCAAGAGAGATTTATTGAGTCAAGTGGGTAAAAAGGAAGAGGTGGGGGGAAAAACTGTTACTGGCAACAGAAAAAAAAAAGGAAGCAGAAGAGATAGGGAAAGATACCTGATACATGATTATTTGTGACACTTTTACTGAAAATAAACACACATTTTGCTGTTCAAAGCCCAGCAATGCCATGTAAACGCACTGAGAATCGGGTCATACGTGCATTCATTGGTAATTTTTATCTGCGGCATTAATGCGCAGGAGTAATGCTTGGGCTTTGAAGTCTTCAACACATAATAATCCTTACAGTGGTGTACTCGAAGTAGTAGAGGCAGTTGTCTGTCAGGATGAACCATCGCCTCTTCCATGTCTTAACCCGACCTCCTGAAAATTGGACAAAGCATAAGTGTAGACCGTTAGCTGCTGACATTGTGTAACTTGCATGCAAGCCCACATGAGAATCTTCCAATATTGGGTCATTTTCTTTGCGCTTCCTCTGTACTTTCCTGTTTGTGTAGTGACTTAAGCTATGATGCAGCACGAAGCCGGCTTAACCTATTCTTGTTCGAGTAAAAGAAAAAGTCCACTGTTCATGTGTTTTCTTGGTGTTGCAGAGAGTCATTTTACCAAGTTTGAGGAGCCATCCTTCTCTGTCAGGGTTGAAGAAGGTGTGAGTCAGATCATTCCCATCATCCTCTGGGATTTTGAAGGGCTCGTTGCGTATGCTCTCGTACAGTTTCTGTGTGTAGAGAGTTACATGATCAGATATATAACAAAGGTGGCTGTTACAGCTAACCTGCTGCTGGAAAGTTGGCATGAGAACAACCTGGATGTTTTCATGTTTGTGTGTTTCTGTTCCATATTGTGTGGTGACTGTGAAATACAGGTATTACTTTCTCAAGGAGGGGAGGAACTGTGGGGTTTTACTTTCTCCTAAGAATACATTTGATTTTGTTTCATTTAGGACATTTTTTTCTACGCTGTAAGTTAAACACTTAAACACAAGCTCTTCTTATTTATCTGTTCTTATTAGTCGTAATATGTGTTATCTGTTTCCTTACACCACCAGGGAGTAAGAAATGTCTGACAAATTTTTAGCTTCTGGATGTGTAGCCGTTTGGGTCATCGCCTCTTGGTGTCTGTGTGGGCACTGTGATTTATTTTTTTTTTATTTGAGAGGTTCTCACCGACAGCAAATCATCAGGTAGGTTCTCTCCGTTGTTGATGCCTCTGTTCATTGAGATGAAACGCTCCAGAGTGGTTTTGTCCTTCACGTTGGGGTTGTGAAGGCTCGTGTTCAACATGATGATGGCAAAAGACAGGATGTAGCACGTGTCTGATGTTAAGAGGAAGATGCACACACATGCAATGAATAAGAGGAAGCATGAGCCAGAGCTCAGCAGATAAATTTCTGGCAATGAATACAGTAATACAGACTTGTTGAAAAGGAGAAAGAACTAAAAAAAAAAGGAGGAAAAAATGAAGAAATGAAAATAATATATACAAAAATACAGAGATGGCGTGGTAATAATAACAAAGAACCAATCCACTCTCACACATGTTTTTCTCTCTGTCTCTCACACACACACACACTCCTACACACACAGACACACACACACAGTTCAGACAGGAAGTATAAATTCAGAATGCATATTTAGTGAAGCCCACCAGTTGACTGGAAGACGTTATGGTTGCAGTCGCAGTAGCGTGTGGCGAAGGCCTCCATCATACGGTCGATTTTCTGAGCTTCCCCAGGCAGACGGAAACTCCACAGAAACTGTCTGTCATGCACACACACACACACACACCACAAAACCATAACACCTCAGAATGATATTACTACATGTGGAGACGGCTGATCGCTATTTAGACTGTAGATACACTGTATGCCTGGAGCACATCTCAAACTCATGACTTTAAAACTGCGTTCCTGCTGAAGGAGTGATCAGCAGCAGCTCAGTCAAAATGAACTGTGGTGCATCCATCTAATATCAGCATGCTAACATGTTTAGGCAGTAGTCACAACACATACTGACAGGAACAGGACAGGAAAGGTCACATTTACTATGTGAATCTAATTAATTTCTTCTTGCTTGTGAAATTCTGGCAAATATCACATCAACACTCAGGCTGGAGCTGATTGGCCAGGTTTGCTTAGGGAGGTGTTAAAGTATCTGCGTGACAGCCATAATAAGAACTGATCCAGCTCTGTGAATACTAATGCTAATAATGTAATAGCTTCCCACAATTCATATAGATATATGAACTTTCAACAGTTTCATAAACCCACAGGGAAACTATACTGTACCTTTGCCGCTGCTACACTGAATTTCCCCATCATGGGACTAATAAAGTGATTTCTGATCTTATCTTATCTGATTATATGTGCTAAGTTGGTAAAATTTGTTTTGAGTTGTCATGTGGGAAGCAGATGTAACGTGGGTTCAGGGAAGTGCTCTGTCAGTTAATTTCACATCATGCATACTGAATGCATTAAAGTAGATAATATGAATGAAAAGCAACCTTTTTAAACACAACCCTGTATGAGCTACATTTTTTAATACAAGTGCAGGAATGAAGTTACTTATTTGGGTTGTCTTTTTTTCTAACAACACAGTCAGAACTCACTTGAGATGAAGTCCATCGGCCTTAATGCTGATGGTTTTTGACCTTAACGTCAAAAATATCTGCTGTAACACGTGAGAGCAGCACCGTGGTTCTCTTCTTCTAAGTCCTCTACATTTGTTTTATTCTGATTATTTTTCAGTTAAGGTCAAGGCACAGTGATTAGGAAGACAGGATAAACCTGGTGACATCACGATTATGTGCATCATCAGGGTGATTTTTCTCAGACTTGTCAAAGAGCCCAGAAACACAACAGTAAACAAAGGGTTTCCAGGCTGAGTATTTATCCCCACAATGACTAAACCTTTGTTTGTTTTTATTACTGTTGACTAACATTAAATACAGTGCAGTAAGATGTACATCTGTATATTGGAAACATTGGTATGACTACCTCCTAAAAGATTAGGAGTCTTTTTATGTTTTTTTATGTGCCCTTGTTTTTTTTTTTTTTGTTTTTTTTTTAATCATTGATTGTTTTGTGTTTGTTTATGTGATGTGGACTATGAGTCTGTAATAAATCTATCTATCTATCTGTCTATCTATCTATTACTATATGAAGGACATTTTAATTTGCAACACAATCTTTATATTTTTGACCGATATCATGTTCTTTTTCTTTCTTTTACTAATTTGATTTGTTTTTCTTCACAGTGCTGCAGTCATTTGTATCTGACTCTGCAAGTCTGAAACAAAAGTTTTAGAGTAATTTTCCTGCTGCTGGCATTTCTGAACCCTGAGCCTGTCATGCTGTGGAAACTCTGAGAGTTTGTGGCTGGTGTTGAGACTCATGACAAGTTACATAATGTTGCCTATTTGATAGCAGTTACATTTTAGTGATTGTGGAAAGACTTTTTTGATTACAGATTACTATTCAGTTTTTTGCTCCTTTAGTACGTTTGCTGACCTTCCCCAAGCAGAAATGTGCAACCACAAAGACGTCTGTTTTAAAGATGGATTCGTGTGTCAACTTTATACAATTAGAGTTTAAGTATCTAAAGTGTAACTTCTGCATTATTCTAAACATCTGGGAGAGAATTGAATGAATTCTGCTTTGTAGTAATGCCATAATGGCATTCTGATGATCTGATTGTAGTCTCACTTTTGTGTTTGTTTAGCAGTTTAAAGGTCGAGGCTGTACCTACTACAGTTAGTCAGGTTTCATTATGCTATTACACATGCATATGCAAATGTGCCTGTTAAATGATTATAAAGAAGAATAATGTTCATGAGGCAGCAGATGAAGGAGGGCTGACCTGAGAGCCTGGACCAGGTTGAGGTCGGAGAACTCGTGCAGCTCCACGAAAGCCTTCAGGGTCTGAAGGTGGAGCTCGTCCCTGCGGGGCGGAGCGTGAGAAAAGTGCATGAAACAAAAGGAAGGTGTTCACCTTTTTCACGTGAGACCTTAACACTCCACTTAACACTTTTTTTGTTGTATGCACTGTCTGTCTTACACTACCATGAATCACTTTCTTCTCGTCTATATTTCTCAGCCTCCTCACTCTCTCTAATTCAGCACCTGTTCATTTCATTCATGTCCGTCCACCGTGGTTTTCCTACTGCCGTTTGTACACCCCCTTGTCTTCCTCACCTTTCTCCGAGGAATTCTCCAATGGCTGTCTTGTTGAGTCCCTCTTCCTTGTAGAGAAACTCAGCAATGGATTGGGCACTTCCATCCAGCAGCTTATTCTCCACCAAGTAATTGATTCCCTGCATGCAAGCAGATTGTTAAACAGAAGTGTCCAATTGTGCTTCATTTGCACTTTATGGAGAATTTTTAGATTATGACATAGCACTTTAAATATGAACAGAAACATATGCACTGCCTGCTGTGGTTAATGTGCGCTACTTTCACAATGATCTCATCCTTTACTGGTAAAAGAGAGCATGCTCATAGCATCTGTAATTCCAATTCCTTAAAATAAGTTTCTCTTCCTCTTTCTGCTCCATACAGTCTTTAAAGAGGAAAAGGATGTTGAAGATGTATTTATTGCCTGCATGCAGCTGCATATTGCTGTAATTCTCTTCCATGTAATCCAGCCTGATTACATTTCTGTTGTCACTTTTATATTTATATTCAAGCTATGGACTGCTCATGGTTTAAAGTGAAGCATTTCAAAGTCTCGCAGTCAACTTAAACAAATCTAAAAAAAAAACAAGTAAACCATGGTAATAATTATATTCTGTATCTGTGTGTGCAAACATTTGCATGCGCAAGAGCCATAACTTTGACCTTAGAGCAAAACCACAGAAACTGTAGTGTGAGCCAATGTGTTTGTTCTGCTCACAGACTTACAGCCCCTTCAACAAACGAGCTGCTCGATGAACACGCTCAGCTGCACAAGCTCAGACAGTGACATGCAAACACTTTTTTAAACCCTTCATTAATGAAAAAAGTCATTTCTAGTTGAGTAAGTTGGTCCAGCTCACCTTTTTGGGGTCCATGTTGAATTTCTTCTTCCCATTTGAGAATTGTTTGTTCTTCTCTAATGTCTTGCTGAAATTTAAAAAAAAAGAAAAAACTGTCATTCATGGACAACTTGAATAAATAAAGCTTGATGAAAGTCTTAAATTTTACACACACAGCGCTGTGCAAAAGTATTACATTAGTAGGGGGGGGCATGACTGATATGCCTCTTTTCCACTAGTACCTACTCAGCACGGTTCAACAGGACTCGGCACAACTTGGCATGGTCTTGTTTTGTTTCCATTACAATTGAGGACCACCTCAGTGTGGGTGGAGTCAATAAAGGAACACGGGCAGTACTGTCTTGACCTAATTTGTATGTGGTTTGTGCGCCTCCATTTTCTACCTGTTGGGTTTTAAAAATGGCATGGTTAAATCTGGTGAAGGATTCGCTCTCATGCAATTAGTGGCATGCTGGTCTTCAACGTCACATTTTCGGATCGCTTGGAACCCTGGCTGTGTGGATACTACAAAAATGCCTGGTACCAGGACCTAACGGTAAAGCCTACAAACCGTGCCGAGTCGAGTTGAGTTGCGTTGAGTAGGTACTAGTGGAAACGCGGCATTAGTTTTCCACTGTGTTTTTCCATCCAGGTATGCTTTTATAGTACTGGCAATATTTTTCTGGATCATTGTCATGCTGAAAAACGAAGCTGTTGCCAATCAGCACTGGCTGAAACGCAGCCCCAAGCCATGACAGAGCCTCCACCGTGTTTTACAGATGGCTGCAGACCTCACTGTTGTGCCTCTTTCCTTGTCTTGTGCATACATACTGACTACAGTTTGAACCAAAAACTTCAAATATGGATTCATCCCTCCATTAGACCTGTTGGCACTGATTTCAGCCCAGGTCTTGTGTAATATGGCATACCTCAGTCTTTTCTCCCTGTTTCCCCTTCCTAAACAATGGCTTCTTGACAGCCACCCTTCCACTGAGACCATGTCTGATGAGGCTTCAGCAAAGAGAAAATGGATCAATAGAGGGCCTGATCCCTCCCTTAGGTCCTGTGCCAGGTCTTTGCTGGATTCTTTTCCTATTTCTTAAGGACGGGACTTTCAGATACTGTTCATCTGCTGTAGATGGTTTTTACAGGCCTGCCACTTCTTCTTTTGACTTCTACTTGTCCAGTTTCCTCAAATTGTTTTAAGGATATACTGCACTCCATGCCAACATATGCTATGTTGTTGACTGTTAACTCAAAGAGTGGACTGCACAGAAAATTTGTGAAAAAAGCAGCTAATGTCCAAAGAAAAACTATGAAAGACCTTAAGAAAGCCTGGAGAACTACTGCCAAAGACCACTGTAAAAATAATAATTACAAGAAAGTCTGGCTCCTTGGAAAAAAAAATATAATGGAATGAGGCTCAGTACTGTCAAATTAATATCATATTAATCCATAATTATGTATTTGGGAGTTGCGCAGTGTGACACAATCCGTGTAGTAGAAACATCTGCGATTCATAAGTTGCAAAAGGTTTCATGTTACATCTCATTATGAAGCTTAGCTGTAAGTTCAATGAGGAAGTTCTGATCACTCATCTACTTGATTTCCCATGCTGTCAAACTCAGTACTGACATTACTGCTTCCAGTCCAATCATCTTTCTGCCCGCTTTCTTTGAGCCATTCAGCCTCTGCTCAGCATACTTTAAATATCACTGCTCATCTGTCATTCTCCATTTCAGACTCATTCACACAACCCACCTCCTCCACATCACCACCACCCAAATCTCTCAGAGCTCCTTCCAAGCCTCCATCTTTGTCTTCACCACCACACCGCTAGTCTCTAGCCTCTGTAAGTCCTAATTCCTACTGTATCTCTGCTGAGCCATCGGAGTCTAATTGCCAAATGGCTAATTGAATTCATTATTAACAAATCTTGTTCAATTCCTCCTAATGGTCTCTCCTGATTGAATTGTATCTGTCCCCTCAAAATAAGGCTACAACCACCAGAATAGCAGCTTGGCAAAATAAGCCTGTTTGCTCATCAAAAAATAGCTATAAAATCTATAAAATCTGCACTTTTGATAGCAACAATACATGAAAAGTTTATACATCGAACGGTTAGTAATCACAGGAGCAACTGAACAAGTTGTTTGAAAGACAGCATGTCACTGAGCGATGCACGACATCTACGGGTTTTTCTTTTTTTTAGCAGAAGCATTATGTAGGTGTTCTAAAGAGGTGCAAAAGAAACTTTGGTACACATTTGGTTGGTAAGGTAGGTGTAGGGTTTCCCCCCCCAAAAAAACACAACTCACTTTTCTTCTGCAGATTCAAAGCTGAGTATCTGTGCCATGACATTATCTATCTCCATCTTTAACTTCTAGACAGGACAGAAAGAAAAAAAAAAAAAACTTAACATTTTTTTACAGAAACACAAAAATAGAGGTGTGATGACTGAATGCGGACACAGGTTACCTGGATATCGTCTAGAAGATCTTTTTTATACGTCTTGATGCTTTCAATCTCCATCTTCTCTTGTGCTGTAAAATCTGAGGAAACTGAACAAACAGTGGAGCAAAAACATGAAACCGATTCTCAGGAATTCAAATTCCACCAACCAGTTCTTCAGATATAACAACTCTAAAACAATGAGCCTCATGCATGATTTGACCTGCTGTAGAATCCTTTGAATGATCATTTACGTATTGGAAATGTGTCGTATAGTTAAAGACAACCACAACACAGGGAACATGGTTTCTCTGGAAGATATGCAAGACAGTAGCTGTGGTTTTTTTCATGAATGATTTCCGTCACCACAAAACGGTACTGAATACTTTTTGAAAAACAAAGAGAATTGCAAATTCATGGAGAGTTTTTTCATATTTCTGTTCAGTTAAATAGAAACATCCTTAACTCTCCACTCCAATATTAATAGCGTATAACCCATAACAAAGCCCTAGCGTGATTTTTTTAATAACTATAAGGAAGAAAACAGTATTAGAAGTTATGTGGTTACAAATAATGCTTTAATCAGTTATGCTTTTAGATTCTGTTATTAGTGCCATGTGGTCAGTGCATCACAGGGGCTTAGTTATCTTAATGACCCAGTTTCCTTCACCTTCTAATAATAGACTGTTTTCTACTGCAGGAACCTTTTGAGGGCAGCCCACACTTTTATGCTCCTGTCTGCACCTGTAAGAGACTTTTTATGACAGGTTCCAGGGGAGAAACAAGGTGCCTATTCTGGAAACAGGTACTTCTGAGGGTCCTTGAAAAATCTCTGGGTATGGATCAATACTGAGTGGCTAAGTCCCATTTTGTTAAAAGAGAAATATATAAATAAAAAGCAGAATCAAGATAAAAAAACAGGGGACTGCAGCTCTTCAAAACTCAAACAGGGCCATGAGTCTGCCATATAAACAAACACGTAAACAGCAATGCAACAGCCATATTCATTTCCTCCACGCCTGTCATCATTATGCAAATTCCAAAGTGACAAGTTCAAATATGACACATATATTTGTGAAACAAAGTAGTACACAAATACACACTTTACATCAAAACTTTATGGAGAAACTAAGTTGCTTTGTGTACTTATGGTTGGTCTTTCAAAGCATCTTACAAATGCACTGACCTCCTGTTTGATGTAAAAATAAATCATAAGGAAAAGCGTCAGGCCCTTTGGTGGTTTACCCAACATCCTGTCAGCAAATACATTGCTTTAATCTGTCTTTGCATAATGGTTTCAGTTATTGCTCTGAACATTAGACAAAATTAAAAAGCTATTTTTGGAAATTAGCAAGTGAAGAGTGGCTCCTTTAAGAAAAAAAAAACGAAGACGCAAAATGCTTTTATAATAAGCGTGGATATTGCGATAAGCAAAGCTGAGTGTGTGAAAATGAGCTTTCTAACGCCCCCTCAGCAACATCCACTTCATACTGAATGTGTATAAGATGTATTCAAGCTTTATCCTTAGGTAAAAATACATGTTTTGATAAATTACGTTAGAAGAATGATAACTGTCAACACTTCCTGTACACATATGTTGTTTGCTGTCAATGATGTGACCACAGGGCTTCCAGTTCCCCACCCTTCCCTTCCTTTGCATATCTTGTGCAACAAAGCTGAAACCCTTAAGTCATCGCAACCTTCATTTAAGGAATTTAGATACTGAAATAACCAGTGACCTCGTTACATTTTAAAGGTAGTTTAAAATGGCATCTGACCAGCTTCCGTTTTAATGTTAGACACGAAACATGAGTCTCTGTATATGAGTCTCTTCCCCATTTCAGCTGAGACCCACATTGTAAGACCACAGGGTGCAAACAGTGAGAAGTGGTGTATGCTGAACTGTACACCCATGACCAAAATGCTCCACCAAAAGGCTGTGTACACTAAAAGCTTACAGCAGGAATAGTAGAACTTATTTCTAATGATTTATATATAAATATGTAACTGCTGAAACTTGAAGCTTCTCTATCAAACAGCTGGGTCACTATTTAAGATCCAATTTATGCCATGATGTCCAGTGTGTTCATGATAAGTCTTTAACACTAGAGTATCACACGTGAAATACATTAACACTGACAGAAATCAAATACGTAGGAGTAAAATAAAAGACAATCGAGCAGGTAAATCACATGAAAGAGTCTTTTAACTTTAAATATCCAATAATATTCTCCAATAAAATATCAGTACATTCACAAATTCAATTCTCTGTAAGCATGGAATAAATAATTAGCAACATCATCAACAAAAAAGGAAACAAAATCAAGTCCTACCCATTTGGCAATCAGTCATTTATGTCCAAGGATAGAGAGAAAAATGCAACGCCAAACCAGCTACACAACGTCGATGTCTCAGGGTACGCAGGCTGCCTCCGGACACAGTAAATTAATAGCTGAATGAAGTGGATGTTGTCGTTTAACCCCACCCCTTCCCCATCTGTCACAATGCCACTGCACACATGAGCACAGAGAGAGAACCACAAGGAGGTCGCCCTTCAAAATAAAATGGTTCATAAATGAAATGAGAAGTAAGTTTTCATATTTTAGAATTCATTTTAGGATGCAAGAAGTCATCTTGTCTACATCTATGTTTTCAAATGCACATTAGCACAAACAGTAGAGGTCCTGCTTTACTTTTTGTGGTGTAGTTGTTCTCTCAGGGGGATTTGACAGCTGAAAGGCCTGCACTGTGGGAAAAGTGATGGGTGGTTAACGTGGTGGTGTTTGCAGGTTGCATCCTGCCACTGTAACCCTATACCAATTGGGGTGTTACAGTACTTTCAATACATTTAGGACACCATAGTGAAGTTATTCTAGGAACATTACCAGAAGTAGACAAGACCATATGAATATACAGTCATCACAATTCAACTTAATAATGCAACTATTGGAAAAGGGAGGTTTTCAAATGTATTCTGATTTTTTTTCTCTTAAAAAGAGAAGGTAAGAGATATAATTAATTTAAGAAAAACAAGAGAGCATCTCTGCTGTACCAGCTCAGACTTTTAAATGTGACAAGTTACCAGCAAAAAACATTCCTGAAGTGCCATCTAGTGGTTACAGATGAACATCACAGGTACTGTTTGTCTTGCATGGCTGTGTGAAGACGTGTTTGTCTTGCTGGGGTTTATTTACTTTTTATTTCCATCTATCCATTTTCTTCTGCTTATCCCAGCTGTCACGGGGCAAGATGCAGGGCACACCCTGGACAGGGCATCAATCTGCCGCAGGGTTAACAGAGAGACAGACAACCATTCACACCAGTTTAGAATCACCATTTAACTTAGATTAACCTGCACTTTGTGAAAAAGAAATCCCTACATTTTTTGAAAGAAAAGATTTCTGCTATCAGTTTTTTTTCCCCTCTGGTCCTGCTGATTGTCCTATATGTGGTGGAGAAGCAGCACGGTCTAAAACCAGGGCTGTCAAACTCACTCACAGAACGGGCCAAAATTAAAAACACAGTCTAAGTCGTGGGCCAAACAGGATTAACCTTTATTGAGCAGTTTAAAGCTGAAAATATTTTAATCAGCAATATGAATTTGAATGGTGAGAATTCAGGAACTTTTTCCTCAACACATTAAATATTTTTCTTCAAAAATAACATCAGGGAAAATGAGAACATTTCACTGTCTGTGTTCAGAACTTTGCTGCGCAGCGTCTCCTGGTGTGTCATGCAGATGCACTGTGAGCTCTCCCTCTGCATCTTCTCCCACATCCATCCCGCAATTTCAGTCTTTTCCCGGCACATCACAGGCTTACAGGTTTACCTCCGATGTCAGCGAACAGGTCCTCTGCCTCTCACCTGTTTTCCACTTTTTGTTTGGCCATTTTTGAGGGTCAGGCTAGCTTAAATGTTACTGTAAAAAGTGCTGACCTATGTTTTTATCCGCTTTTCACTGATCAGTGTGTCATTGGCAACAGGTTAGTACATACAGTAGGTCTTGACCTGCTCAGCAGCTGTTGCAGTGCATAATGGGATTTGTAGTATAAGTGGAGCACTAATTATTGGAGGGCCATTAATCATAGCCACATTGTCATGGTCCGGGGTCCTTTGGACCCCATGTGTTTTGTTTTTGCTTTATCTTATCTGTTCTGTTCTGGGTTTATTTTGGTTGTGGGGTTTATTTAGTTATTTCTAGTTCCTTGTGTTCTCCCAGTATTCTGTGTCAGGTCTGCGTCTCTGTTCCCTCGTCGTACTTCCTGTTTTATTTTGATAGTTGTCCTGTCCCTGTCTGTTGTGTTCAGTTTTGCTTCCCCTGGTCTTGTCACTGTTATTAGCGTCACCTGTGTTACCACCTGTTTCCACCTCCATCATTAGCCTCCTGTGTATTTAAGGCCTGTGTTTCCAGTGCCTGTTGTTGTGTCGTTGTCTCTTTGCTGTGTGTGTCCTGTTTGTTTCCCTGAGATAAGTAAGTGCTGTTACCAAAATCAGTTTTTACCAACTCAGAGTCATTGCCAAGGTAAAACCTTATCTCCCACAGCAGGACCTGGAAAAAGTTATTCATGCTTTTATTACTTCCCGCCTGGACTACTGTAATTCTCTGTACTTTGGCATAGATCAATCATCTGTGCGCCGCCTGCAGGTAGTCCAGGATGCGGCAGCTCGTCTTTTAACCGGTTTAAAAAAGCATGAACACATTACCCCAGTCCTGTCATCCCTTCACTGGCTCCCTGTCCGTTTTAGAATCGATTTTAAGATTTTATTGCTTACTTTTAAAGCCTTAAACAGACTGGCACCTTTGTATCTGTCTGAGCTGCTTCACTGTCACACCCCTGTAAGAGCTCTGAGGTCATCGAACCAGCTGCTCTTACAGAGGCCTAAAACTAGACTAAAACAGAGAGGTGATCGAGCTTTTGCAGCAGCAGCACCAAAGCTATGGAACGATCTACCTCTCCATATCCGCACAGCTCAGACGATACACACATTTAAATCTCTATTAAAAACACATTTCTTTTCCTTGGCATTTGGCTGCAGTGCTACCTCCTTTTAGATGATTGTTTTATGGTATTTTATGGTACTTGTTTTAAACGATTTAATTTTTAATTTTCTTATGTTATTTATTGTTCTTAATGTTTTTATTTATTTATTTTTATTTTATTATTTTATTTATTTATTTATATATTTTTATTTTTATTTAGTATAGTCCTTGGGGTTACAGATCTTGTACAGCACTTTGGTCAACGTCGTTGTTTTAAATGTGCTTTATTTTTAAGAAAAAAAAAAAAAAGAGATCTGGTGAAGTGTATTTCTGTCCTGCGTTTATTGCCACTAGCCCTGTCTAGTCCGGTCCTTCGTTCTGCTCCTGTGAATAAAGTGCATTTAATTCTAATCCCTGCCTGGCGTATCCTGCGTTGGGGTCCTCCTTCCTGCCTGCCACACTGATGTGTGGATCTGGCTCGCGGGCCTTGAGTTTGACACATGTGGGCTAAGCAGTGGTCTTGGAGAGTTTTCAACAGTTTCTATTTCCTCTTCACCATTTGCAGTCATCTTGCTGCTATCTAGACAGCGTACCAGCCCATTTCTTCAAGGATGTTTTTAATACCTTTGAGCCAGGTATTGTTGACATTATTAATTTCTCCCACCAAAGCTTAAGTAGGCTTAACAGAACCTTTATAGCCCTACTGCTCTTGGATGTTTCTCGATCCAGGCTCAAAAAAACAAGGGGACAAAGCTTTCTCAGGGGCAGCCCCTAATCTTTGGAACAACCTAACCTTTCACATAAGACCTGCCAAGTCTCTCCATAGTTTTAACACGCTGTTACAAGCATACTTATATTGGCTTTCAGTTCTAGTTGAGCAGGATATCATGTCTGTTATAGCACAGTCTTATTTACTTCTATTATTGTTTCATTTGAAGTTTATCTTTTGTGTATTTTAGTGCATACTTATTGTTGATTGGTATTGTTCATTCTGATTATTTTGTATAGCATGCACAATACTTTGGTTGTTTTAAATGTGCTATAGGAGTAAATGTTGACTTGATTTGATGAGGTGCACATCTTTGGACTGTGAGGAGAGGTGGGAGTGCCCACTGCAGGCACAGGGAGAGCATTCAGGATCCACACAGAGAGACCCCAGCTGGCTGTGATGCAGTACTGTTAACCACTGCACCATTGTGCTGCCCTTTTTACTTTACAGACACATAAACTGAAATTAACCCGCAAATAAAAAATGTATTTGTAGGTAGTTACTGGTATTATGTATGTTATGAGGACATAAATGTGTTTGTAGTGTCAGAAGTGCACCACGAGTGACTGCAAGGTTTAAGGCTGGGTTAAGATGAAGGTCATCATTTGACATATACTGTTGAAAACTCCAGGAAGTGAATGTGTGTCAGTGTTAGGTCCTCTAAAGCAAGGGAAACATAACTTTGTGTGTGTAACATCAGTGTGTGTGTGTGTGTGTGTGTGTCTTTTATAAATGTGGTTTATGGAATCAAACTTTTTATAGCAAAAGTATAATTGAACCAAATAAATTTTAGTCTCCATATGTGCTCGTCTGGTAAATGTGCAAACAAAAGAGGAAGTTTTAAAGAAAGCTGCTATTGCTCGCAGAACCTTCCTCTTTGTGGTGTTTCACAGCTTCTATCTGTTGCAACAGAGACTGTTTTTCAATATCCGTCACATCGATGCATTTTTATATACATTGTTTTCAGCACAAGTTCTGTTGTTTGAAAGGAGGAAAAAAAAAAAAAACAAAACAGGAAGGAGAGATGAGTGCAAAAATGAAGGGAGAGACACTAAGAAGAAAAAAAAAAAAGAAGCAGCAAAAGGAGGGGGAGGGAGGTGTGCAACAGTTTCCTGTAGTTGCATGCTCTTCAGCGTCTCTCAGCCTTCCTCTCTGAGTCTGTTTCTTTCAGGGTGAAGAGCACAGGCGAAGCTGAGCGGAACAGGATGCAGGCTATCAAATGTGTGGTCGTGGGAGATGGGTATGCTATTAATTTATTTTTTCACCTAACTTGTTATAAATTAAGTGGCTTTCAAGTATTGAATTATGAAATGGTGGCCCAGCTGATGCGTGATAAGGAATTGGCCCCAGGCTCTGAATTTAGGGTAATCACACAGAGCTGTCAAAGGTTCTCACATGGTAGGGGCAACAGTTTGACCCACTTCAGTGAGATGGCTGTACGGTCCAGTGGAAAAGAAACTTCTGTGCTTCTGGCTTATTAGTTTGGAGAACAAAGTTTGTCCAGTGTTAACATGTAAACCTTCAGGTGTGTGTTTGACAGCAGTGAATCACAGTGAGGGCGCTGGATGAGCCGTGCAGGCCACAACATGCAGGAAAATGCTTTAAAGCAGCAGAAATCCTCTTCAAAGGTGAAAATCCAAGAAATGCCAAAAAGAGCAGTTCAGAAAAAACAAATGATGGAAGAAAGTGACTTAAAAAAGAGGCAGAAAGGACCAGAAGCTCCAGTGTGTAAATGTTTTACCTCACTGTGCTTTTGACGTTTGAAAACGTGTTGAAATTATTTGCCCTGAAGGCTGAAATGTGTTTGAGTAAGACCTTCGGATAATCACTCATCTGCCATCAAAGGCGTTGATCCTTGAAGGTGGGGCAAAATGGCTGTCACAATGAAGGAAATTATAAAGCGGAAGTTCTACAGTTGTTTCTAAAAATGATCAGTAAACACTTACAAAAAATTAAGCATCCAGAGGCAGCACATGGGTACTGCACTGTGTGCGCTGAGCTTCCTGGTGTGTGACACTGATTTAAAAATACAGAGAGAGAAGCAGTCAGAGCGGTGTCTTTAAATATCTGCAAAGTGAGTCATATGTTGTCTTTATTTATGTTATCACACTTACATAAAACTGTTAAGTTTTATGTAAGTGTGTGTCATTTAAACAAAAGCAAATAAAGGCGTCACTAAAGGAAGCCTGACTACTGTTTCGACTGTTGACAGCCAACAACGGATGCTGGTTTTGATTAATTATGGCTGATATTTAATTACCTGTTTATTCCAAAGAGTGCAGTAGTAATGCCCATCATTGTAACATATAATGATGAAGGTGCCTCAATGAATTTCAGCCAGCATTCATGCACAAGTAAAGTCGGAGTTGGAAAGAACCAAATTATCTCGACATTTAAAATATTTAAAGTAATCACGCATTTTCTTTTGAATATACTTTTAAAAATAAGAGACACAAAGTCATAATAGAAAAAAAAGCAAAACATAGTGATAACATTGAAAATACAGTTACAGTAAACACTGCATAGGAACTACAAGCTGTTATCTACAACGTGACCCAAACTTCAGTTCCACCTTTAACATTTGTTTCTTTAAAAACACAACAGCAACACAAAGGCAGTCAGGAGGAAGTCATTGTTGGTATGCTTGGAAAAAAAAACAAACAGATTTTGTGCTCTGAGAAAATACTGATAAATTTGTAAAAAAGTTTTTAAAGTGTTGCTTATTGAAATATATGACAGATGCACTGTGAATAACCCAGCCAGCCCTTTGAATGTATGTGTATTGGCCTTATATGACAACAAGAAAGCAGTTGAATCTGCTGCTGGTAATTTCCACACTGATTTCTCATTTTTGATCACCTCTGCTAGGTGATGTGCCGAGGCTTTGATTAAACCCCAAAGATGATCAGTTTATTACAATAAACAAAGGATCTGCAAAGATGTTGTACTTAGCTTAGTGGACTTAGTACTATACTTAGTGTGCATACTTTCTGTATGCAGTGGCTCCTCCTTTAGGACTCCATCAGTTTCACCTTTGTACAGGTGGACCTTGTAGAGACCTCTTAAAAAAAGTTTCTGTGGTATTTAAACACGTTTTTGACTCAGCTAATATTACTATTAGTGTGGACCTAACCGACAGAGAAGAGGAAGTTCCTTTCAAGTCGGAGGGAAGTCTGCTGTGAGAGGCTCAGTTTACAATGTGACAGCACGAAACAAACATTCAGAACACTTTAAAAAAGACTTGAGTCAAGAATAACGACGCTACACAACTTCAGAGTAAAATGACTGAACTCCAACAGATTCCTAGAAAAATGGCATCACTTACCCACACTTGTGTTGATCTTTGGGGAAACAGAAAAGTGGAGAATTAAGAGTACAAATCACAGAGAAAGGCATTTTACCACAATCAAAACCCACACATATATTTGCTCCATAGGACCTCATTAATGACGTGAACACCACAGATGAAGCTCCAAGTCCAGAGAGTCAGAGTTCTTGATTACGTTGGAAGTTCCCCGGTCACAGTGAGGCCTAGCAATGTGTGTTAGCAGTTATATGGTAGGTACAGTTATAAAGCTATAGATATAATTCATAAAACACAGCAAACATAAAACCTAATTAGTAACAAAATGGTCGGGTCCCCCAGAGAAATTAAAATTTTACTCAATTCTATTTTTTCTTGCATGTTCAGTTTTAGGCCTGTGCAATTAGTTGACACGGTTTGGCCTCAGTCTGGTTATCATCATTTATTGAGGTTTATTCTTTCCAGATGTCAGAATACAATTTGTTGTGATAATGACAGCAAGAATATATATATATATATATATATATATATATATATATATATATATATATATATATATATATATATATATATATATATATATATATATATATAGTATTTTTTTTAATTGAGAGAGAAAAAAAATGAAGTGTAGGGCCCGAGAAGGTGAGGATAAGAGTGAAGAGCAGAAAGAGAGAAATAACAATAAAGTAAGAATTTCCCCTGAGGACCGGATCATTTATGAACATGCATTCAGAGAGATGTCAGCCAGAAATCTTTTTTTCTTCATAGCTCGGTGTGGCTGGTTCCTGTTTTCAACTCTAACTGAGGCTTCTGAAACAGATCGGTTCCTTTTTGACTCACACTCAACCACAAACACATGTGTGTGATGCTATACTTATGAGAGCCATCACGGGCATTATTTAATCCATGACCCACAGCCCTGACTCAGACCTCTGCATCTGACCTAAACCCTGTAACCGTAGCAGTGAGAACAACTCTCAAACCCACACCAGCATTTTGGAAAAAGTTACAAACTGATTCCATCCGACTTGACCTCTAAAGCTCAAACTCACAAATGCAGAAATGCTCACACTCACACACACACACACACACACACACACACCCTGACAGCTCTCTCAGTCATTATCTGGGGCGCTCATACAACCACTGAGTCATCTTGTCCTCAAATGCTAACTTTTGCAACAGCAGCCATTTTTAGGTGTTGTGTGGTGCTTTTTTTCAGTTAGATTTAGATTTTATTCTTATAGTCAATTAAAATGAAAATGTATTTTTAAAACATCGAGTTTATATATCTGGAGGTTATATGACTCCAACTCAATTAGAGTAAAAGGTGCACAGTTTTTGATGTTAGACCACAAACAAAAATTCTATTATTTGCTGGCAGCAAAGCTGATGTCCACATTTTTTTATTTTATTTCTTGTCAGCCTCAGCAAATTCATCAGAAACTATGAACGAAGTATAAAACCAGAAAGGGTGGTTTTTGTTTGTTTTCATGTGTGTGTGTCTGTCATCTGAGTCATCTGATACCTGAAGAAATAAAAAAGCCCACATCCACGTAATAGACTGTAGCTTTAAAGCGCTCTCAGTAAGCTCATACCATTACCTTCTATTCTATCAAATTAACCAGCCACATAGTAAAACATTTTATATTGTTTTGTTTCTTTTCGTTTCCCTTCTGAGCTGCGTGCACCCTCAACTGAAGTGTCAACTGGTGAAGATGTCTCATGTCATTCCTTTTTATATAATAAAAACAATAATATAATAATAATTACAAGAATTACAAGAGTTTGTTTCTAGTTCATTTGCATATGTTTGTTGATCTGTGATATTTTTGAGCTGTCAGATCAATGATAAAAGAACACCAGTGCAAACGGGTTTTATTTGATAAACTCGTGTATGTCGCACATTCTTGTGTCAGAGGCGGACTGAGAAAAAAGGATGAGCTGGTGGGTTCCTTGCAGATTGGATTTGCTTGGTCATTTATGTAAGCAATAAAAGAGAGAGATTTACCATTAAGTGTCACAAAGGCTGGGATTTAGAAAACTGAGCTTCTGATCTCCTAGTATCAAACTGGAGACTCTACTGACAGGCTGAAGCCACTCCTCATATAGTTTATGACCAATCAAAGGTATCCAGAATGTAATCTAGTTGAAATACGAGTGCTCCGGTGAAGCCCGGGCACGAGTTCTGTGTGCTGCTGTTGAAATGCTGGCAGCAAATCAGTGGAACAAAATAAGAAGCAGGCTTGTTGATACTTGCTGGATCACCCTGCACGCAGCCGTGCCGTCTCATCACCGTGGATGTTGCGACAGGCAGAACGCAGATCGCTACATTTCTGTACGCTAGAAACATGAAAACAATGTTTATACGTGGAGATTTTTTTTTGACTGAGCTGTTAAATGTACAGTGTTTTCCCGCTCAGACATGCACGAAGAAACTGCGCCAGCTGCTCACAGAGTGAATCTATTGCATTGTGAATGTTAAACAGCCTCCAAATAACATCAGAGATATTTTTTCTTTGAAGGTTTAAGTAAAATTTTAGTTTCAGTGACTGACGTATGTAGGCGTGCATGTTGCATCATCTCCTGTCAATAGAAGACATACACACACGCGCACACACACTGTTTGATACGTTTCATGATTGTTAATGTTTCCCTTATTTATAAGTTTTTGCATTGCTGAAACAGTGTCTTTGTCGTTTTCCTGATGTCTCTCTTTGTGTTTATACTTGTGTTATTTAGAGCTGTGGGTAAAACATGTCTTCTCATCAGCTACACAACCAATGCCTTTCCCGGAGAGTATATTCCGACTGTGTGAGTACTACACACACACACACACACACACACACGCATGCACGCATGCACACATGCACATTTCTTTATGAGGCACGTGATCAGTCATGTATTGTATTAGGACACAACGACAAATAGAGGAGACACACACACGTGTGGTGCGGTGCATCTGGAGATGTCTGATGGTAACACAGGCAGGTTTGGGCTGGCTGCAGCCTGCAGGTGATTAAAACATATTTCTGCTTCGAGTTTGTTTAATCTAAACTCAGCTGGTTACTGCACACAGTGATGGAGAGGCAAGAGACGCACTCTTCTTTCTTAAGAATGAATGTTGCTGAACTAAGTACAGCTACTCAAGTACTGCACCTAAGTACACTTTTGATGTACTATTTTTGCGTATTATATTTTCACACAACACAATACTTCCACTAAATTGTTGATGGAAATTTTGACTGTTTAATGTCAGCTAAATATTAATCTAATATATGAAGTGCCTCTACATGTATTGTTTTTATATAACCTAAACCTCTCTACAGTATATATAAAAGCAGATTAAAAAGTTTAGCAGATTTAACAAAGATTTAAGATTTAAGAAAGATTTAAAAAAAAAATGTCTCATGCAGCAGCACTGTAAATTTTAGTCCATTTATTCATATTTATTTTTTCAATCATTCTTATTTATTGTTAACAGTGTTGAGGTTTGGGCAATAAGTTCTGAGATGCTCACTCTGGGCCGTGAGTAACAGTGATGACCTTTCTTGCTGTGTTTTTTCCAGTTTTATAAATGAAGCAATAAAACGTTTAATTGAAAAAAATAATAAGCAGAATTATTTAATGGAAACAGTCATAAATTGCAGTCCTATACAAAATATGCAGGACATTTGCTCTAAATGGAGTATTTCTACAATGCAGTATCAACATTTTTATTTAAGAACTGAATACTTCTTCCACCAGTGGGCGCTGATGTCTACTTCAAACTGTCAGGATCTGACATGCTACGTAAAAGAACACTTTTAAAATAAGGTATTTTCACATGAATTATAAATGCAATACAACTGCAAGTGGTAGTAAAAAGTAAACTTATGCAATAAAACATTTCAGTGATTCAATGATGTCATGCTGCACTCTGCAATATAAAGGACCAGAGCTTTAGATAAATCACCAGGACTCATCAGGACGAACTGTAAATGTAAAGTCGGCTGGTACGCAGTAAAGAAAAGCCCGAGCTGTGTCACACTTTTTAAAAGCCTGTCAGGGTTTTGTTTTCGTTTTGCATGAGCTGAAGGCTGAAATGTGAACAGGGAAGTAGAGTGCTGCTAAAACAGAGCTGAGTGTGATGATAAAGATCTTTAGCATTTTACTATTTTTGTTTTTGTTTAAAAAAAAAAATACATTGAGTGACACTAAATTGGATTTAATTCTTCAGGTGCAACTATTTAGCATTAAATGAACACACAGTATGTCCAACTGGAAGCCCCAGTAACCAAACACACTGAGAAATGAAGCTGTTATGTTTATTTATGACCACACGGGGGCAGTGCGACCTCATTATTTACTATAGTCTCTAATAAACATGACTTTCATGCCAAAGACACAAAAAATGATGCTGTTGGTAATGAAATATTTAGGTCATGGGTTAAGTTTGGGTTTTTTGTAAACTGAATTTCACTGGTTAAACCATCAATGAGCTGAATGAGAGTTTGATGAGGGAATAACCAGTGAAATGAAAAGCTGCCTCTGACTGATTGATTGATGGCTGACCTTCTCTGCTCCCCACAGATTCGACAACTATTCAGCCAATGTGATGGTGGACAGCAAGCCAGTCAACCTGGGCCTCTGGGATACAGCTGGACAGGAAGATTACGACAGGCTCCGCCCACTGTCCTACCCACAGACGGTACACAATCACGCATATACTCAAAGCACATTTACAGTTCATTACAACAGCCAAGAGTTTAACATCATGTGTTGTACTGCTGCATTTTTAGCTGGGGCATAACTACAATAAACACATAAAATCAGTCAATGCTGTTTCTTAAAAGTTATGATGTCATACAACTGAACTGCTTTCTCAGTTCCATTTCACTTGAACTTTACTCTCCAATAAAGTAGCCTAACTTATTAGAACCAAAATATTATTTGTGAAACAGCATACCACCATCACTACTGTTACAAATGTTACCAGTAAATGTAACCAAATGTAAACAAAATATGTTTCCTTCCTAATGTAACTGGGAAAGCAGCTCAGTTGTGTGAGAACCCGACTTTTAGAGCTTGTCAGGAAGTAACAGATGTAGAATTTATATAATATGTAACGTCAACCAATGAAACTTGCAATATCTGAAATCTTGCATCTCTTCTACTCTCTTGTCTCCTTGTCTCTCCATTCAGGATGTTTTCCTAATCTGCTTCTCCCTGGTCAGCCCGGCATCCTATGAGAACGTCAGAGCGAAGGTGAGTTTTGTCTCTCTGTGTGTGACGCCTGCCTTTCAGTTGCCACACAACGACATAGTCCTAACATAAAACGAGCAGTCGCTGCCCTGCATTTTAATTCAAACAAACTTAGTTACCACCCATATTACTGGCAGGTATAGTTGAAAGATTGTGTGCATGTTCATTGTAGTCATTATTTCCCCATGCAAACCTTCATCCACCTTTGTTTATTACCTGGCATCAGAGCACATCTCCCTTCACCTTGTTTTGTGTCCTTCACCTCTAACCCCTCCTTGGTTTTGCATGTTCCCCTTTCTCGCTTCTCATTTAGTCTTCCTTTACTCTGTATTCTGCCAGTGGTACCCTGAGGTGCGTCACCACTGCCCCTCCACGCCCATCATCCTGGTAGGCACCAAGCTGGATCTGAGGGATGAGAAGGACACCATTGAGAAACTGAAGGAAAAGAAGCTGGCACCTATCACATATCCACAGGGCCTAGCTCTGGCTAAGGAGATAGGTCAGTCACACTATTTGTTTAGCTACTGGTTTAAGATTTGAAGCCCTTTTCACCAGTGATGATATGAAACAAAGCATTAAACTAAGGAATTTATTGCTCAGCAGATTTTCTTTAGGTAAGAATATGACTAATGGCTAAGTCACTAGGATAAATTTTATCACACTGGAAGAATATGGATATTTTATACATCCTTACCCTTGTTTCAACAGCTTTATTTCCCCATGCAAATTTTATTTCTTTGATATAAAAGATTTCTTGAGGGAAAAACCTACAGAGGTATATTGAAAATATTGCAACAGCATTATTAAGCAGGTTAATGAGCTAGTCAGTCAGTCAGAACTGATATTGTTTTCTTTACCTTTCTTCTTTTTGTCTTTATGGTTCTCTGTAGTTTTATTGATGTATATGTGTGCTTGCATGTATGTGTAGATGCAGTAAAGTACCTGGAGTGCTCAGCTTTAACCCAGCGTGGTCTGAAGACTGTGTTTGATGAGGCCATTCGAGCCGTCCTCTGCCCTCAGCCCGCCAAGGTCAAGAAGAAGCCCTGCTCGCTGCTGTAAATGGTACGACTGACGAAAACACACAGAGGAAGAGGAGGGAGAGAGATTAGAAAGAGTTTGAGAGACAAGAGAAACAAAGGGAAATGTACTTAAGGAACATGTAAAGGAGAGCACATGGTTACTTGTTTTCTTTTCCTTAATCTTAAATCTGAAGATCGATGTTGTCGATACTTATCACTAATAGACGATTCAGAAGTTTCTTTTCACACACATACTGGACATAGACAATAAAGAACGGGAAAAGGCAGACGGTCACACAAAGACCACAAGACACAAGAGAATAAAAGTTGATTTTTTTTTTCATATACTTTGTATCCCCAGTCACTTTTTTGCTGAGAGAAAAAAAAAACAAAAAACATTTGTCTTAAACACTGACGGAGACATTAATTTTGTAAATCCTACGTGCATCATTTTAACCCTGTGATTCATGTGGTCTCTGTTTTAGATTCTCACTGGAACACCAAGGACAAGAAAACGGACTGGAGACCCCGAAGAATACTTGTAACTAGTTTAAAACAAAAATAACTTGATGGCATTTATAAGTCAGCAGTAGCAATATTTCATGTACAGCATGCACTGTTTGTTTTTTAAAGTTCATTATAGAT